>NW_027468598.1:39956160-39988660 GCF_046254945.1 Alosa pseudoharengus | reverse complement strand
GAGCAGGGTTGAGAGAAGCTTTCTTAAGTAACGGTGTTACCCGGGCCATTTTGAACGCTGTTGGAAATGTGCCGGAGGTTAGCGAGGCATTGATCACGTGTGTGATAGCTGGTGCGATGGTCGGGCTGATGGACTGAAGTAGGCTCGTAGGTATAGGGTCCAGCGAGCATGTGGTAGGACGGCTGCATGTCAGGAGTCTAGATACTTCATTCTCGGAGAGAGGCGTGAATGCTGAAAAAGATGATCTGAGGTTGTAGGAGTGCGGTATCTGAGTCGGATGCGTTGAGTGGGCATGTAGAGAATTGACTGCTGATTGCCGCCACTTTGTTTGTAAAAAAGGAGGCGAGGGTATCTGCAGTAAGGCTGGATGGAGGAGGAGGCATCTGAGGGTTGAGTAGCGATTTGAAGGTTGAAAAAAGTTTTCGAGTGTCTGTAGCACTATTGATTTTGTCATTGTAGAAAGCCGTCTTAGCAGCAGTGATGCTGGCTGAGAAGGAGGCCAGGAGTGTCTGGTAGTTTTTGAGGTCATCAGTTAGTTTGGATTTGTGCCATTTCCTCTCCGCGGCTCTGAGTCTGGTGCGCTGCGATCGGAGGGTATCATTTAGCCATGGATGAGAGTGTTTGGATCGAGCTGGCCTTGTGGTAAGAGGGCACAGCTCGTCTAGACACGAGCTCAGTGTGGAGCAGAGCGAGTCTGTGGCCTCATTAACCTCCAGAGAGGAGAAGGTGTTGAGTGGAGGTAGACCGGAGGCAACCACAGAGGAAAAGTGCGTTGGAGACAGGTTCCGGATGTTGCGGCGGAACGTGACCATCGGCTGAGGAGCCGGAGGCTGTTCTGTCAGGCTGACGTTGAACTGGATGAAGAAGTGGTCAGAAAGATGGAGAGACGTCACCGTGAGGGTGTCTGCGCTGCAGTTCCGAGTGAAGATCAAGTCAAGCTCTTTGCCAGCTTTGTGTGTCGGTGGGCTTTGAACCAGTTTGAGGTCAAAGGAGTGGATCAGGGCCAAAAAGTCCGCTGAGCCTGGGGCATCTAAGTGGATGTTGATATCGCCGAGAAGAAGAAGCGGACAGTCATGCTCAGGGATGGAGGACAGCAGAGTGTCAAGTTCATCCAAAAAGTCGCCTAGTTGGCCTGGAGGGCGGTAGATGACCAGCACGTAGAGTTTTGCTGGGGCGTTCACTGTGATGGCATGGAATTCGAATGAGACATTTGTTTGAAGGCAGTAGCGGGGTGAATTTCCATTTGTTGGAGATCAGCAGGCCCGTCCCACCTCCTCGTCCAGATAGGCGAGGGGTGTGGGATAATGTAAGGTTAGTGGAGAGTGCAGCCGGGGTGGCTGTGTTCTCTGGTTTGATCCAAGTCTCAGTGAGAGCAAGGAGTTCCAATGAGAGGTGGTTGGCATAGCCAGCTATGAAGTCTGTTTTGTTGACTGCGGATTGACAGTTCCACAAGCCCATGGAGAAGGAGGTTTCTGTAGGTGAGGACCGTTTAAGTTGCTGTAGGTTAAGGCGATTTCTGCCCCTTTTGGCATGATGCCGTTTTATGTGATGGCCGGTGATAACAGATATGGTGGAATGGCACATTTTTGCCTTTGTCGGCGCCTGTGCTCGGTGAACTTGCACAGGACTTGTAACCGGAGGGTTGCCGGTTCGAACCCCGACCAGTAGGCACGGCTGAAGTGCCCTTGAGCAAGGCACCTAACCCCTCACTGCTCCCCGAGCGCCGCTGTTGTTGCAGGCAGCTCACTGCGCCGGGATTAGTGTGTGTGTGAGAATGTGTGTGTGCATGTGTGTGTTTCACTAATTCACGGATTGGGATAAATGCAGAGACCAAATTTCCCTCACGGAATCCAAAGAATATATATACTATATACTATACAAACATTACCTCATTATATATACTATATACTACACAAACATTACCTCATTATATATACTATACACTACACAAACATTACCTCATTATATATACTATACACTACACAAACATTACCTCATTATATATACTATACACTATACAAACATTACCTCATTATATATACTATACACTATACAAACATTACCTCATTATATATACTATATACTATACAAACATTACCTCATTATATATACTATACACTACACAAACATTACCTCATTATATATACTATACACTATACAAACATTACCTCATTATATATACTATACACTATACAAACATTACCTCATTATATATACTATATACTACACAAACAAGCCTCAGTGTGAGTGTGAGTCTGTGTGTGCTTGCGTGCATGTGTCCGTGCGTATGTGTGCGTGTGTGTTTGTATGCGCGTGTGTGTGTGTTTGTGTTTGTGTTTGTGTTGGTCCCGGATGGTTCCGTAGCCTCTTTCAACGGCATACGTGTTCATCTGTAGTCTAAGCTTACTGTCAAGACCTGTCACTACACTACCCAGAAAGCATTGAGACTGTCAAGACCTCTCACTACACTACCCAGAAAGCATTGAGACTGTCAAGACCTCAGTCACTACACTACCCAGAAAGCATTGAGACTGTCAAGACTACACTACCCAGAAAGCATTGAGGCGTACAGCACATATCCATGGCAGCCTATGAGAGAACGTGTGTGTGTTGGGTGGGGTTCGTGTGTGTTTGTGTGTGTGTGTGTGTGTGTGTGTGTGTGTGTGTGTGCTGCCATCGGAAACTGTACCTCAACACCAATGTTCTTGACCTATGGTGTTCCCCAGGGGTCGATCTTGGGGCCACTATTATTCAACCTCTATATGCTCCCACTTGGACAAATCATCCAAAATAATTTGATTTCATATCATAGCTATGCAGATGACACACAAATTTACTTAGCTCTGTCACCAAACGACTATGGTCCTCTTGAATCTATGTCAGTGTATAGAACAAATTTACACCTGGTTTTCTCAAAATTTTCTTCAGCTGAACAAAGAAAAAACTGAAGTAGTTATATTTGGTAAAAAGGAGGAAAGACTTAGGGTTGCCACTGTCCTTGACACAAAAGGGTTGAAGGCAAAGGATACTGTTAAAAATCTTGGTGTATTAATTGACAGTGATCTAAATTTCAACAGCCACATGAAAGCGATAACTAAATCAGCTTTTTACCACCTCAAAAATATTGCCAAACTCAGAGGGCTGATGTCAAAACATGACTTAGAAAAACTAATTCATGCATTTATCTCCAGCAGGGTTGATTACTGCAATGGACTTTTCACAGGCCTTCCTAAAAAGACTATCAAACAGCTTCAGGTGATACAAAATGCAGCAGCTACGATTCTAACAAAAACTAAAAGAACTGACCACATTACTCCAATTCTTAAGTCCTTGCACTGGCTTCCAGTAAGTCACAGAATTGACTTTAAAGCACTACTGCTTGTTTATAAATCACTTAATGGAGCAGGACCTAAATACCTGTCAGACATGCTACAGCACAGTACACACCCTCCAGACCTCTCAGGTCCCAGGTGAAAAACTTGTTAGTAAAAACTACTATTAGAACTAAACATGGTGAAGCAGCTTTTAGCTGCTATGCGGCTCAGCTCTGGAACCAACTTTCGGATGACATCAAAAAGGCCTCAACTGTAGCCAGTTTTAAATCTAGACTTAAGACCAAACTGTTCTCAGATGCTTTCTGCTAACTGCGCCGAGTTACAAATTCTGAATCTGCCTTGATAATTATTCTACCTTGTCTTTTATTACTTTTTTACTACTTTTGCCTTTGTTTTTGCTTACTAATTATTCTTTATTTTTAAATGATTTTACCTTGTGTTTTATGTTTTTTTTTATTATGATCTTTACCTTTTGAACTATTCTTTGACTATATTGCCCTTCTTTGCTTTTATTTGTTATTATTGTTTGGTTTTGTTTATGTAAAGCACATTGAATGACCTCTGTGTATGAAATGCGCTATATAAATAAAATTGACTTGACTTGACTTGTTTGTGTGTGTGTGTGTGTGTGTGTGCACGTGCGTGTGTTTGTGGGCCCCATTATCGTAGTCTAAAATGCATGGTCACTGGCAAAAAGCTTATTTAGATTTAGTGGGATGTCCAGTTGTTTTCGTTATCAAACGTCGGGCGGATGGCACAACAAAGTGTTCCTTAATCCAGTGGTTTTCAACCTTTTTTTTTGCCACGGCACACTTTTGACACTTAAAATGTCCCACGGCACACTAACATCCTGTGTGAAGAAAAAATAAACATACCATAGTCTAAAATTTCAAATAATACACAGATATGGCCTTATGGCTTCTATGCAAGACCTGCTCAATAAAACAAGCGCCCTCTGTTTCATTTGTAGGTGACTATATCTAATTTAATTGTTGTTATGAACTGGATATGTGATGATTCTGTGAATACTGGATATGGGGCCCCCGTTGTACAATGCCTGCATACCACAAATAGTGCAATCATACAATCAATGAGAGCATGTGGTTATAAATTCTTTGATTAAACAGTTGCTTTTCTGGACCAGTGAGTGACATTTGGGTAATTTTCTGCGCCACACCTGATGATCTCTCACGGCACACTAGTGTGCCCCGGCACAGTGGTTGAAAAACACTGCCTTAATCAGTCATGGGGCGTAACATCATTTAAACCAATGAGAATGGCCGCAACATCATTTAACACACATACACACACGCACACACACACACACACACACACGCACACACGCACGCACGCGCACACACACACACACACACACACACACACACACACACACACACACGCCCTCAGCAACCTGGACACACACACGCCCTGAGCCCTAACACACACACACACACACACACACACACACGCCCTCAGCCCTATCACACACACACGCACACACACACACACACACACACCCTCAGCCACCTGGAAAGCCCTAACACACACACACACACACACACACACACACACACCCTCAGCCCTTACACACACATCAGGATGCTGTTTGTTCACTTCAGCTTGGCATTCAACTCCATCAGTCCCAGCCAACTGATCAACAAACTGCAGATGTTGCAACTGGGAACCCCAAGGACTTTCTGACAAACAGACCCCCCCAGCACGTCAGGATGGGCAACCTCACATCCTCCCCCATCGTCCTCAACACTGGCGTTCCTCAGGGCTGCGTCCTGAGTCCACTCCTGTTCACATTGTACACCCACGACTGTGTCGCCACCCACGGGTCCAACACTCTTATCAAATTTGCAGACGACACGACCGTTGTAGGGCTGATCAGCAAAAATGATGAGGCACCATACAGAGAGGAAGTCCAGACGCTGGCCGCCTGGTGCAGTGATAACCACCTCAACCTCAACACCGAGAAGACTAAAGAAATCATCATTGATTGCCGGAAGTCAAGGACCGCACAGCACTCAGGCCTGAGCATCAATGGGGAGGAGGTGGAGAGTGTCACGGATTTTAAGTTCCTTGGCCTGCACATCTCAAAGGACCTGAGCTGGACTGTGAACACGTCCCACATCATCACAAAAGCCCAGCAGCGTCTCTTCTTCCTGAGAATGCTGAGGAACTTCTACCACCGCACGATAGAGAGTGTCCTCACTTTTGGGTGCACAGTGTGGTACGCCAGTTGCACTGCAGCAGAGAGGAGACGACTGAGCAAAGTCACCAAGACGGCTCAGTGGATCGTTGGCTCCCCACTCCCAAGCCTGGATGAGGTCTACTCAGCCGTCTCCTCCAACGGGCCACAAACATACAGAGTGATCCCACTCACCCAGGTCACTCTCTCTTCAGCAGACTCAAACACAGCTGCTTTCCCATGGCAGTGAAGGGACTGCTGAGCCATGAACATACTGCAATCTTATCTGCACTTTAATCTGCACTGTAACCTGTTGTTGTTGTTGTTACAGATTTTATACAGATTTTTATATTTATTTATTTTTCATAGCTCAGGGATTGCTGCCAAACAATCTTGTGTGCAATGACAATAAAGCTTCTTATCTTATCTCTTATTTAAACCAATGAGAAGGACATCTGTCATTCCCTTTTACAGCAAGCAGCACAACTTCAAACAGCGCATCAGTATTTTGATAGTCAGCAGCACAAATTCAAACAGCGCATCGGTATTTTGATAGTCAGCGGCACATTTGAAGGAGACCGTATGGAACAGTTATTCCACTAAACCTTTAAGCTTTACTAAAACCTACACGCATCTGCACTCGTCTATCATTTGAACTCATTGGCAAAGTGAAACTAACTTCACCGTGGTGTCAGTCAACGACAAAACAGTTCTACACAGTTAATTACTTTCACTATTGACTGACAATGTGTTAGCTTTGAAAACAGGCTGGAAAAAGCAACACTTACTCCTATAATGCTCGAATGACTGAATAAAAAAGGTTTATCCTGCAGAGGAGTTGCTTACACCTCGTTTATCCTGCAGAGGAGTTGCTTACACCTTGTTTGAGTGCGTCTTCAGCTCCATGTGTTTCGCCCCTAATCGAGATCGTGACACCCCTACTCGTCTCGCCCCTAATCACTTTTAACCGCCATCATTACCCATTTGCAAATGATGGTGAATAACTACTCATTGCAGAGGAGTTGCTAACATCTGGTGAAAGTGCGTCTTCAGCTGTGCTCCATATTTGCTCCTCTCCCCTCGCCCTCTAATCATTTGCAAATGATGGTGAATAACTACTCATTGTTATCTTTATCTTTAATATCTTTATTGGGGGCCAAGCAGCGAAGCTGCGAAGGCACCCATTGTGTTTCTATGTTTTCTTATTGGGGGCCAAGCAGCGAAGCTGCGAAGGCACCCATTGTGTTTCTACTTGTTGGGGGCCAAGCAGCGAAGCTGCGAAGGCACCCATTGTGTTTCTATTTGTTCTTATTGGGGGCCAAGCAGCGAAGCTGCGCGGCAACCCTTAGTGATTCTACCTTTTCTTATTATTGGGGGCCAAGCAGCGAAGCTGCGAAGGCACCCATTGTGTTTCTATGATTTCTTATTATTATTTAACATCTTTCTTCCCGAATGGGAGTCTATGGCAGCCCATAGAACCGTCTGGTAAAAAGTTGTGAAATTTGGCACACCGATTGGGGACAGTCCCATGTTTAAGTTCACCAAGTTTCATGTCAGCAGCTTGAGCACTCTAGCGCCACCAACAGGCCAAAGTTAGACATGCGTTCACGCACGTAACTTTTGACCCGTATGCCCGATTGTCAAAAATGAGGTATCGTTGGAATCCTTGGACCAAGCCGAGTTCAACGCACCCTATGACGTCATTTTCCGCCATGATGGATTTTCCGCCATATTGGATTTTAGTGAAAGTGAAACTAATCTTTCACAGGTCACAAATTTTGTCCGATCGTCACCAAACTAGACACACATGATCTTCAGGCCATGCCTCATTAACGCATTGCTTTTTGTCTTCGGAACTAAAACCGTTCGCGCGTACCAGCCAATCAAAATTTGCGGCAAAGCCGCCAAACAGGAAGTGAGCTCATATCTCAGCAACCCATAAATCTATCATAACCAAACTTAGTACATGGACTCAGTACCCAATTAGGGGGACACTCAAGAAATCTGGTGACCTTTGACCTCTAGGGGGCGCTGTAATTAAGAAACATGCCTTTTGGCCTGTAGCTGCTGTTGTAGTTAGAATTAAAATGCACTAGTGGTGTCTGGCAATACTGTTGGAGGTCCTTAGGTTGACCCAAGCCAACTTGTGATGTCATCATAATTGATTCGGCCGCCATATTGGATTTAATCAAAAACACGTACAAGTTTTCACAGGTCACAAATTTCAGCGGATCCTCACCAAAATTGGCAAAGACCATCTTCAGACCATGCCTTATCAGTGCCTTGCTTTTTGGAACAATTGACAGTAGCATGCGGCTGTAACAGCCAATCGAAACTTGCGGCGAAGCCGCCAAACAGGAAATGAGCTCATATCTCAGCAACCCTTGCATGTATCAAAGCCAAACTTGGTGCATGGACTCAGGACCCAATCAGGGGGACGCTCAAGGAATCTGGTGACCTTTGACCTCTAGGGGGCGCTATAATTAAGAAACATGCCTTTTGGCCTGTAGCTGCTGTTGTCCTTAGAATTAAAATGCACTAGTGGTTTCAGGTAATACTGTTGGAGGTCCTTAGGCTGACCCAGCACAACTTGTGATGTCATCATAATTGATTCGGCCGTCATGTTGGATTTAATCAAAAACATCAAAAAGTTTTCGCGGGTCGCAAATTTCATCTGATCTTCACCAACATTGGCACAGACCATCTTCAGACCATAACCTATCAATATATTGCTCTCTGGAACAATTGACAAAAGCATTCGCCCATAACAGCCAATCGAAATTGGTGGCGAAGCCGCCAAACAGGAAGTGAGCTCATATCTCAGCAACCCTGCCATGTATTATAACCACTTATATTAATAACTTATTACATATATTCATGACCCCATTAGGAGGACGCTCAAAAAATTTGGTGACCTTTGACCTGTAGGGGGTGCTGCAATTAGCAATATTGCATTTTGATGTGTAGTTGCTGATGTGTTATATCAATCTTTTATTTTTTGATGTGAAACTGATGACAACATGTTCCATCCAGTTAATTCTAATGCGTGCGTGCAAGGGCAGGGCAGGGCAGAACGGGGTGGGACGGGCTGGGGTGATTAGGTGGGGGGAGGGGCTGGCTGGCGGAGGCGGTGGCAATACTCAGCCCTGTTGATCCCGGGTGTCTGCTGAGTTCTATCTTGTCACCGTGGCTACTCCGGCCTATACTGCTTGGCCCCCTCATTGCTGCTTGCAGCTATATTTATTATTATTATTATTACACATCTTTCCGCTGTCATTGAAGTCTATGGCAGCCCATAGAACCGTACAGTAAAAAGTTGTGAAATTTGGCACATTGATTCGGGACAGTATAAAAATTAATTTGAGCAAGTTTTATGCCTGAACCACAGAGAGTCTAGCGCCACCAATGGGTCAAAGTTGACATTGCATCCATGCAATTAACTTTTGAACCGTATGCCCGATTTTGAATATCGCAATATCTTTGGAAGTCTTGGATGAGGCCGAACTCAACGCACCCCATGACGTCAATTTCCGCCATGTTGGATCTTCCGCCATATTGTATTTCATCAAAAACACTTAAAAGGCATCAAAGTTCGCAAAGTTTGTCCGATTTTCACGAAACTTGACGCAGATGATCGTCAGACCATGACTCATAAACGCATTGCTTTTTGGAGACATATTCAAAACCGGTTGCCTGTGACGACCAATCAAGTTTGGCGGCGAAGCCGCCAAACAGGAAGTGAAGTGATATCTCAGCAAGGCTTTCGCGTATCAACACCAAACTCAGTACAGGGTCTCAGTACCCAATTAGGAGGAGGCTCAATAAATTTGATGACTTTTGACCTATAGGTGGCGCTATAATTAGCAAAATTATGTTTTAGCCTGTAACGGGTCATGTGTTTAGAATTAAAGCATATTAGTGATATCTGTTAATACCTTGAGAGGTCCTTAGGCCGAAACATGCCAACATGTGACGTCAACATAATTTATTCGACCGCCATATTGGATGTCATCAAAAACACTTAAAAGGCATCAAAGGTCAGAAAGTTTCTCCGATTTTCACGAAACTTGACGCAGATGATCGTCAGACCATGACTCATAAACGCATTGCTTTTTGGAGACATATTCAAAACCGGTTGCCTGAGACGACCAATCAAGTTTGGCGGCGAAGCCGCCAAACAGGAAGCGAAGTAATATCTCAGTAAAGCTTTAACGTATCAAAACCAAACTCAGTACATGGGGTCAGGACCCAATAAGGAGAAGGCTCAATAAATTTGATGACTTTTGACCTATAGGTGGCGCTATAATAAGCAAAATTACATTTTGGCCTGTAACGGGTGATGTGTTTGGAATTAAAACTTACTATTGGTGTCTGTTAATGTTAATGTTAATATACTAGTGATGTCTCTGGGAGGTCCTAAGGCTGACAGATGTGATTTTGTGATGTCAACATAATTGATCTGGCCGCCATATTGGATTTAATCAAAATCACTTAAAAGGCATCAAAGGTCACAAAGTTCATCCGATTTTCATGAAACTTGGTTCAGATGATCTTCAGACCATGACTCACAAACGCATTGCTTTTTGGACCCATATTCAAAACCCATCGCCCGTCTTGACCAATCAAGTTTGGCGGCGAAGCCGCCAAACAGGAAGTGAAGTGATCTCAGCAAGGCTTTTGCGTATCAACACCAAACTCAGTACAGGGTCTCAGGACCCAATTAGGAGGAGGCTCAATAAATTTGATGACTTTTGACCTATAGGTGGCGCTATAATCACAAGAAGTGGGCTCATATTTCAGCAATGCTTTCACATATTGAAACCAAACTTAGTATATGGACTTGGGACCTCATCCTGAGGACAGACAATAATTTTAGCAACGTTTGACCACTAGGGGTGCTATAATTTGCAACACTTTCTCGTATCGACACCAAACTTGGTACCTGGACTCGGGACCACATCCTGAATAAGGACAATACATTTAGTGACCTTTGACCACTAGGGGCGCTATAATTAGAAAAACTTTATCGTATCGACACCAAACTTGGTACATGGACTCGGGAACACATCCTGAAGACGCACAATATATTTAAGGAGCTTTGACCACTAGGGGTGCTACAATTATCAACACTTTCTTGTATCGACACCAAACTTGGTATGTGGACTTGTGACTACAACCTGACTACGCACAATAAATTTGGTGATGTTTGAGGTATGCATATGTGTGGGGGGTTATTGGGGTGTGTGGGGGAAGAAGTTTATCTGTGTATATGTGTGTGTGTGGGACAGGGGGGGTTAATTGGGTGTGTGTATAATGTAGCAACATTGGGTTGCCATGACAACTCCTGCTCAACTGCTTGGCCCCCTCATTGCTGCTTGCAGCTATATTTATTATTATTATTGGGGGCCAAGCAGCGAAGCTGCGAAGGCACCCATTGAGTTACTAGCTTTTCCTATTATTACACTTCTGCCATTGGAGTCTATGGCAGCCCATAGAACGCCTGGCTAAAAAGTGCAGATTTTTTGGCAGAAAGTTTCGGGACACTCCACTGACCATTCACACTCATTTACGGACCTCTAAACCCAGCCATCTAGCGCCACCAACAGGTCAAAATCTGGCCGAAAATTGAACCGCTGGGTCTAAAGTTATGAAATTTGGCACACTGATTCAGCACTGTCCCATGATCACTCTCAACAATTTCCAGAACTCTATGCCCAACACTCTAGCGCCACCAATGGGTCGAACCTGGATTGCATTCACGCATGTGACCATTGAATGGTGCGTCCGATTTTCACATATCAGGCACCGTTGGAATCCCTGGACCGACTTAAGTTCAATGACCCCTATTACGTCACTTTCTGCCATATTGGACCTCCGCCATATTGGATTTAGTCCAAACTCTACGAAAAGTTTCAGTGGTCAGAAATTTCATCCGATTTTCATGGAACTTGGCGGAGATATTCTTCTCCCCGAGCCGCACAAACGATACTTGTCAGATTTTTCAATTTCATTTTTGTTTGCCCGTGACAGCCAATCAAATATGGTGATGAAGCCGCCAAACAGGAAGTGGACAAACATCTAGGTGACACTTTGAGTTAACACAGCAAAACTCGATAACATTAGTCAGGACACTTTCTCAATCACTCACAGCAATTTTTATGTATATACATTGAACGCTATAGCGCCACCACCAGTTCAATGTTGGACATGCAATCATGCGTGTGATCCTTGACTCTTTTGTCTGATTTTCACAATTGAGGTAGCATCTGAATCCTTGGACCATCCCGAGTTCATCGACCCCTATCCCATCACTTTCCGCCATATTGGACCTCCGCCATATTGGATTTAATACAAACTCTATGAAAATATTCAGCGGTTACAAATTTCATCCGATTTTCAAGGACCTTGGCGGAGATGATTTTCTGACCGAGCCACACAAACGATACTTGCCAGATTTTTCAATTTCAAGTTTGTTTGCCCGTGACAGCCAATCAAATATGGTGACGAAGCCGCCAAACAGGAAGTGGACTAACATATCGAAGACGCTTTGAGTTAATATAACAAAACTCGATACTATTAGTCAGGACACTGTCCCAATCACTCACAGCAATTCTTATGCATATACATTGAACGCTCTAGCGCCACCTGCAGTTCAATGTTGGACATGCGTTCATGCGCGTGATTCTTGACTCTTTTGTCTGATTTTCACAATTGAGGTAGCGTCTGAATCCTTGGACCATCCCGAGTTCATCGACCCCTATCCCGTCACTTTCCATCATATTGGACCTCCGCCATATTGGATTTAGTCCAAACTCTACGAAAAGTTTCAGCGGTTACAAATTTCATCTGATTTTCACGGAACTTGGCGGAGATGATCTTCAGACCGAGCCGCACAAACCATACTTGTCAGATTTTTCAAATTCCACTTTATTGGCCCATGACAGCCAATCAAATATGGCGATAAAGCCGCAAAACAGGAAGTGGGCTAACATCTCGGAGACGCTTTCATGTATGAAGTCCAAACTTGGTACAGGGACTTTGTATCTGATTGTGAGGACACGGGAAGAAATTGGCATCATTTGGCCTCCATAGGGGGCGCTGTAATACAGGAAGTGAGCTTGTATCTCAGCAACACTTCGGTGTATGAAGTCCAAACTTGGTACAGGGACATATTAGCTGATTGTGAGGACATGAAGGAAAGTGGTCTCATTTGGCCTCTAGGGGTGCTGTAATAAAGAAAGTGAGCTCACATCTCAGCAACACTTTGGTGTATGAAGTCCAAACTTGGTAGAGGGACATGGTAGCTGATTGTGAAGACATGCAAGGAAAGTGGTTTCATTTGGCCTCTAGGGGTGCTGTAATAAAGAAAGTGAGCTCACATCTCAGCAACACTTTGGTGTATGAAGTCCAAACTTGGTACAGGGACATATTAGCTGATTATGAAGACATGGAAGGAAAGTGGTTTCATTTGGCCTCTAGGGGTGCTGTAATAAAGAAAGTGAGCTCACATCTCAGCAACACTTTGGTGTATGAAGTCCAAACTTGGTAGAGGGACATGGTAGCTGATTGTGAGAATGCACAAGGACATTGGTGTAATTTGGCTTCTTGCTGTGAGTGCTTGCTCATGCCATGGCAACGCCATTCCTGCTATAGCGCTCTGCTTGGCCCCCACATTGCTGCTTGCAGCTATATTTATTATTATTATTCCGCCATTGAAGTCAATGGCAGCCCATAGAACCGTCTGGTGAAAAGTTGTGAAATTTGGCACATTGATTAGGGACAGTCCCATGATTAATGTCACCAAGTTTCATGATGGCACCTAGAGCACTCTAGCGCCACCAACAGGCCAAAGTTGGACATGCGTTCACGCACGTAACTTTTGACCCGTATTGCCGATTGTCAAAAATGAGATATCGTTGGAATCCTTGGACCAAGCCGAGTTCAACGCACCCTATGACGTCAATTTCCGCCATGATGGATTTTCCGCCATATTGGATTTCATCAAAAACACTAAAAAGTCTTCAAAGGTCACAAATGTTGTCCGATCGACACCAAACCTGACACACGTGATCTTCAGACCAAGCCTCACAAAAGTTATTCCTTTTCGTCTTCGAAACTCAAACCGTTCGCCCGTAACAGCCAATCGAAGTTTGCGGCGAAGCCGTCAAACAGGATGTGAGCTCATATCTCAGCAACCCTTGCATGTATAAAAGCCAAACTTGGTGCATGGACTCAGGACCCAATCAGGGGGACGCTCAAGAAATCTGGTGACCTTTGACCTCTAGGGGGCGCTGTAATTAAGAAACATGCCTTTTGGCCTGTAGCTGCAGTTGTGGTTAGAATTAAAACGCACTAGTGGTGTCAGGTAATACTGTTGGAGGTCCTTAGGCCGACCCAAGACAGCTTGTGATGTCATCGTAATTGAATCGGCCGCCATATTGGATTTAATCAAAAACACATACAAGTTTTCGCAGGTCACAAATTTCAGCGGATCTTCACCAAAATTGGCAGAGACCATCTTCAGACCAAGCCTTATCAGTGCCTTGCTTTCTGGAACAATTGACAGAAGCATCAGGCTGTAACAGCCAATCAAAATTTGCGGCGAAGCCGCCAAACAGGAAGTGAGCTCATATCTCAGCAACCTTTGCATGTATCAAAGCCAAACTGGGTGCATGGACTCAGGACCCAATCAGGGGGACACTAAATAAATCTGGTGACCTTTGACCTCTAGGGGGCGCTGTAATTAAGAAACATGCCTTTTGGCCTGTAGCTGCTGTTGTGTTTGGAATTAAAATGTACTAGTGGTGTCTGGTAATACTGTTGGAGGTCCTTAGGCCGACCCAGGCCAAGAAAAGCATTCGCCCGTAACAGCCAATCGAAATTGGTGGCGAAGCCGCCAAACAGGAAGTGAGCTCATATCTCAGCAACCCTACCATGTATCATAACCAAACTTACTACATATATTCATGACCCCATTAGGAGGACGCTCATAAAATTTGGTGACCTTTGACCTGTAGGGGGTGCTGCAATTAGCAATATTGCATTTTGATTTGTAGTTGCTGATGTGTTTTATCAATCTTTTATTTTTTGATGTGAAACTGATGACAACATGTTCCATCCAGTTAATTCTAATGCGTGCGTGCAAGGGCAGGGCAGGGCAGGGCAGGACGGGGTCGGACGGGGTGGGGTGATTAGGTGGGGGGGGCTGGCTGGCGGAGGTGGTGGCAATACTCAGCCCTATTTCAGCCCTGTTGATCCCGGGTGTCTGCTGAGTTCTATCTTGCCGCCGTGGCTACTCCGGCCTATACTGCTTGGCCCCCTCATTGCTGCTTGCAGCTATATTTCTTATTATTATTATTATTATTATTATTCCGCCATTGAAGTCAATGGCAGCCCATAGAACCGTCTGGTGAAAAGTTGTGAAATTTGGCACACTGATTAGGGACAGTCCAATGATTAATGTCAGCAAGTTTCATGATGGCACCTCAAGCACTCTAGCGCCACCAACAGGCCAAAGTTGGACTTGCGTTCACGCACGTAACTTTTGACCCGTATGGCCGATTGTCAAAAATGAGGTATCGTTGGAATCCTTGGACCAAGCCGAGTTCAACGCACCCTATGACGTCATTTTCCGCCATGATGGATTTTCCGCCATTTTGGATTTAATCAAAAACACTAAAAGGTTTTCACAGGTCACAAATTTTGTCCAATCGACACCAAACCTGACACACATGCTCTTCAGACCAAGCCTCACAAAAGATACTCCTTTACGTCTTCGGAACTAAAACCGTTTGCCCGTAACAGCCAATCAAAATTTGCGGCGAAGCCGCCAAACAGGAAGTGAGCTCATATCTCAGCAACCCATTAATCTATCATAACCAAACTTTGTACATGGACTCAGGACCCAATCAGGGGGACGCTCAAGAAATCTGGTGACCTTTGACCTCTAGGGGGCGCTGTAATTTAGAAACATGCCTTTTGGCCTGTAGCTGCTGTTGTGCTTAGAATTAAAACGCACTAGTGGTGTCTGGTAATACTGTTGGAGGTCCTTAGGCCGACCCAAGCCAACTTGTGATGTCATCATAATTGATTCGGCCGCCATATTGGATTTAATCAAAAACACGTACAAGTTCTCGCAGGTCACAAATTTTAGCGGATCCTCACCAAAATTGGCAGAGACCATCTTCAGACCATGCCTTATCAGTGCATCGCTTTTCGGAACGATTGACAGTAGCATTCGGCTGTAACAGCCAATCGAAACTTGCGGCGAAGCCGCCAAACAGGAAGTGAGCTCATATCTCAGCAACCCTACCATGTATCATAACCAAACTTACTACATAGGTTCAGGACCCCATTAGGAGGACGCTCAAAAAATGTGTTGACCTTTGACCTGTAGGGGGTGCTGCAATTAGCAATATTGCATTTTGATCTGTAGTTGCGATGTGTTTTATCGATCTTTTATTTTTGGATGTGAAACTGATGACAACATGTTCCATCCAGTTCATTCTAATGCGTGTGTGGTAGGGCGGGGCGGGACGGGGTGGGACGGGCAGGGGTGATTAGGTGGGGGGGCTGGCTGGCGGAGGCTGTGGCAATACTCAGCCCTGTTTCAACCCTACAAAGTCAGTTATGTTTGATGTGACACTTGTTGAAAGTGTTGATCACGATGTCTGCTGAGTTCTATCTTGTCGCCGTGGCTACTCCGGCCTATTCTGCTTGGCCCCCTCATTGCTGCTTGCAGCTATATTTGGGGGCCAAGCAGCGAAGCTGCGAAGGCACCCATTGTGTTTCTATCTTTTCTTATTGGGGGCCTAGCAGCGAAGCTGCGAAGGCACCCATTGAGTTAGTAGTTTTTCCTATTATTGGGGGCCAAGCAGCGAAGCTGCGAAGGCACCCATTGAGTTACTAGCTTTTCCTATTATTATTATTACACATCTGCCATTGGAGTCTATGGCAGCCCATAGAACGCCTGGCTAAAAAGTGCAGATTTTTTGGCAGAAAGTTTCAGGACACTCCACTGACCACTCACGCTCATTTACGGATCTCTAAACCCAGCCGTCTAGCGCCACCAACGGGTCGAAATTTGGCCGAAAATAGAACCGCTGGGTCTAAAGTTATGAAATTCGGCGCACTGATTCAGAACCGTCCCATGATCACTCTCACCAATTTACAGAACTCTATGCCCAACACTCTAGCGCCACCAATGGGTCGAACCTGGATTGCATTCACGCATGTGACCATTGAATGGTGGGTCCGATTTTCACAAATCAGGCACCGTTGTAATCCCTGGACCGACCTGAGTTCAATGACTCCTATTACGTCACTTTCCGCCATATTGGACCTCCGCCATATTGGATTTAGTCCAAACTCTACGAAAAGTTTCAGCGTTCACAAATTTCATCCGATTTTCACGGAACTTGGGGGAGATGATCTTCTGCCCGAGCCGCACAAACGATACTTGTCAGATTTTTCAATTTCATTTTTATTTGCCCGTGACAGCCAATCAAATATGGTGATGAACCCGCCAAACAGGAAGTGGACTAACATCTCCGTGACGCTTTGAGTTAACATAACAAAACTCGATACCATTAGTCAGGACACTGTCCCAATCACTCACAGCAATTTATATGCATATACATTGAACACTCTAGCGCCACCACCAGTTCAATGCTGGACATGCGTTCATGCGCGTGATCCTTGACTCTTTTATCTGATTTTCACAATTGAGGTAGCGTCTGAATCCTTGGACCATACAGAGTTCATCGACCCCTATCCTATCACTTTCCGCCATATTGGACCTCCGCCATATTGGATTTAGTCCAAACTCTACGAAAAAATTCAGCGGTTACAAATTTCATCCGATTTTCACAGAACTTGTCGGAGATGATCTTCAGACCGATCCGCACAAACGATACTTGTCAGATCTTTTAATTTCTTTTTTGTTTGCCCGTGACAGCCAATCAAATATGGCGATTAAGCTACTAAACAGGAAGTGGGCTAACATCTCGGCTATGCTTTAATGTATGAAGTCCAAACTTGGTACAGGGACTTGGTATCTGATTGTGATGACGCACTAGGAAATTGGAATAATTTGGCCTCTATAGGGGGCGCTGCAATACAGGAAGTGAGCTCCTATCTTAGCAGCGCTTTGATGTATGAAGTCCAAACTTGGTACAGGGACTTGGAACCTGATTGTGAGGACACAGTAGGAAATTGGCATCATTAAGCCTCTATAGGGGGCGCTGTAATACAGGAAGTGGGCTCATATCTCAGCAACGCTTCATTGTATGAAGTCCAAACTTGATACATGGACATATTAGCTGATTGTGATGACTCAATAGGAGATTGGCATCATTTGGCCTCTATAGGGGGCGCTGCAATACAGGAAGTGAGCTTGTATCTCAGCAACGCTTTGGTGTACAAAGTCCAAACTTAATACAGAGACAAAGTAGCTGATTGTGAGGACATGCAAGGAAAGTGGTCTCATTTGGCCTCTAGGGGTGCTGTAATAAACAAATTGAGCTCACATCTCAGCAACTCTTTGGTGTATGAAGTCCAGGGACATGGTAGCTGATTGTGAGAACGCACAAGGACTTTGGTGTAATTTTCGCCTCTAGGGGCACTATAACAAAGTAAATGAGCTTATTTCTCAGCCATTCTTTATCCAATTGCAATCAAACTTGCTGTGAGTGCTTGCTCATGCCATGGCAACGCCATTCCTGCTATAGCGCACTGCTTGGCCCCCACATTGCTGCCTGCAGCTATATTTGGGGGCCAAGCAGCGAAGCTGCGAAGGCACCCATTGAGTTACTAGCTTTTCCTATTATTATTATTACACATCTGCCATTGGAGTCTATGGCAGCCCATAGAACGCCTGGCTAAAAAGTGCAGATTTTTTGGCAGAAAGTTTCGGGACACTCCACTGACCATTCACACTCATTTACGGACCTCTAAACCCAGCCATCTAGCGCCACCAACAGGTCAAAATCTGGCCAAAAATTGAACCGCTGGGTCTAAAGTTATGAAATTTGGCACACTGATTCAGCACTGTCCCATGATCACTCTCACCAATTTCCAGAACTCTATGCCCCACACTCTAGCGCCACCAATGGGTCGAACCTGGATTGCATTCACGCATGTGACCATTGAATGGTGCGTCCGATTTTCACATATCAGGCATCGTTGGAATCCATGGACTGACCTAAGTTCAATGACCCCTATTACGTCACTTTCTGCCATATTGGACCTCCGCCATATTGGATTTAGTCCAAACTCTACGAAAAGTTTCAGCGGTCAGAAATTTCATCCGATTTTCATGGAACTTGGCGGAGATGATCTTCTCCCCGAGCCGCACAAACGATACTTATCAGATTTTTCAATTTAATTTTTGTTTGCCCGTGACAGCCAATCAAATATGGTGATGAAGCCACCAAACAGGAAGTGGACAAACATCTAGGTGACGCTTTGAGTTAACATAACAAGACTTGATACCATTAGTCAGGACACTGTCCCAATCACTCACAGCAATTTCCATGCATATACATTGAACACTCTAGCGCCACCACCAGTTCAAAGCTGGACATGCGTTCATGCGTGTGATCCTTGACTCTTTTGTCTGATTTTCACAATTGAGGTAGCGTCTGAATCCTTGAACAATCTCGAGTTCATCGACCCCTATCCCGTCACTTTCCGCCATATTGGACCTCCGCCATATTGGATTTAGTCCAAACTCTACGAAAAGTTTCAGCGGTTACAAATTTCATCCGATTTTCACAGAACTTGGCGGAGATGATCTTCAGACCGAGCCGCACAAACTATACTTGTCAGATTTTTTATTTTCAAGTTTGTTTGCCCGTGACAGCCAATTACACATGGCGACGATGCCGCCTAACAGGAAGTGGGCTAACATCTCGGCTTCTCTTTAATGTATGAAGTCCAAACTTGGTACAGGGACTTGGTATCTGATTGTGAGGACGCCCTAGGAAATTCATTTGGCCTCTATAGGGGGCGCTGCAATACAGGAAGTGAGCTTGTATCTCAGCAACGCTTTGATGTATGAAGTCCAAACTTGGTACAGGGACTTGGTATCTGATTGTGAGGACACAGTAGGAAATTGGCATCATTTGGCCTCTATAGGGGGCGCTGTAATACATGAAGTGGGCTCAAATCTCAGCAACGCTTCGTTGTATGAAGTCCAAACGTGATACATGGGCATATTATCTGATTGTGAGGACATGCAAGGAAAGTGGTCTCATTTGGCCTCTAGGGGTGTTGCAATAAAGAAAATGAGCTCACATCTCAGCAACACTTTGGTGTATGAAGTCCAAACTTGGTAGACGGACATGGGAGCTGATTGTAAGAACGCACAAGGACATTGGTGTAATTTGGCCTCTAGGGGCGCTGTAACAAAGTAAATGAGCTTATTTCTCAGCCGTTCTTTATCCAATTGCCATCAAACTTGCTGTGAGTGGTTGCTCATGCCATGGCAACGCCATTCCTGCTATAGCGCACTGCTTGGCCCCCGCATTGCTGCTTGCAGCTATATTTATTGGGGGCCAAGCAGCGAAGCTGCGAAGGCACCCATTGAGTTACTAGCTTTTCCTATTATTACACTTCTGCCATTGGAGTCTATGGCAGCCCATAGAACGCCTGGCTAAAAAGTGCAGATTTTTTGGCAGAAAGTTTCGGGACACTCCACTGACCATTCACACTCATTTACGGACCTCTAAACCCAGCCATCTAGCGCCACCAACAGGTCAAAATCTGGCCGAAAATTGAACCGCTGGGTCTAAAGTTATGAAATTTGGCACACTGATTCAGCACTGTCCCATGATCACTCTCAACAATTTCCAGAACTCTATGCCCAACACTCTAGCGCCACCAATGGGTCGAACCTGGATTGCATTCACGCATGTGACCATTGAATGGTGCGTCCGATTTTCACATATCAGGCACCGTTGGAATCCCTGGACCGACTTAAGTTCAATGACCCCTATTACGTCACTTTCTGCCATATTGGACCTCCGCCATATTGGATTTAGTCCAAACTCTACGAAAAGTTTCAGCGGTCAGAAATTTCATCCGATTTTCATGGAACTTGGCGGAGATATTCTTCTCCCCGAGCCGCACAAACGATACTTGTCAGATTTTTCAATTTCATTTTTGTTTGCCCGTGACAGCCAATCAAATATGGTGATGAAGCCGCCAAACAGGAAGTGGACAAACATCTAGGTGACACTTTGAGTTAACACAGCAAAACTCGATAACATTAGTCAGGACACTTTCTCAATCACTCACAGCAATTTTTATGTATATACATTGAACGCTATAGCGCCACCACCAGTTCAATGTTGGACATGCAATCATGCGTGTGATCCTTGACTCTTTTGTCTGATTTTCACAATTGAGGTAGCATCTGAATCCTTGGACCATCCCGAGTTCATCGACCCCTATCCCATCACTTTCCGCCATATTGGACCTCCGCCATATTGGATTTAATACAAACTCTATGAAAATATTCAGCGGTTACAAATTTCATCCGATTTTCAAGGAACTTGGCGGAGATGATTTTCTGACCGAGCCACACAAACGATACTTGCCAGATTTTTCAATTTCAAGTTTGTTTGCCCGTGACAGCCAATCAAATATGGTGACGAAGCCGCCAAACAGGAAGTGGACTAACATATCGAAGACGCTTTGAGTTAATATAACAAAACTCGATACTATTAGTCAGGACACTGTCCCAATCACTCACAGCAATTCTTATGCATATACATTGAACGCTCTAGCGCCACCTGCAGTTCAATGTTGGACATGCGTTCATGCACATGATTCTTGACTCTTTTGTCTGATTTTCACAATTGAGGTAGCGTCTGAATCCTTGGACGATCCCGAGTTCATCGACCCCTATCCCGTCACTTTCCATCATATTGGACCTCCGCCATATTGGATTTAGTCCAAACTCTACGAAAAGTTTCAGCGGTTACAAATTTCATCTGATTTTCACGGAACTTGGCGGAGATGATCTTTAGACCGAGCCGCACAAACCATACTTGTCAGATTTTTCAAATTCCACTTTATTGGCCCATGACAGCCAATCAAATATGGCGATAAAGCCGCAAAACAGGAAGTGGGCTAACATCTCGGAGACGCTTTCATGTATGAAGTCCAAACTTGGTACAGGGACTTTGTATCTGATTGTGAGGACACGGGAAGAAATTGGCATCATTTGGCCTCCATAGGGGGCGCTGTAATACAGGAAGTGAGCTTGTATCTCAGCAACACTTCGGTGTATGAAGTCCAAACTTGGTACAGGGACATATTAGCTGATTGTGAGGACATGAAGGAAAGTGGTCTCATTTGGCCTCTAGGGGTGCTGTAATAAAGAAAGTGAGCTCACATCTCAGCAACACTTTGGTGTATGAAGTCCAAACTTGGTAGAGGGACATGGTAGCTGATTGTGAAGACATGCAAGGAAAGTGGTTTAATTTGGCCTCTAGGGGTGCTGTAATAAAGAAAGTGAGCTCACATCTCAGCAACACTTTGGTGTATGAAGTCCAAACTTGGTAGAGGGACATGGTAGCTGATTGTGAGAATGCACAAGGACATTGGTGTAATTTGGCTTCTTGCTGTGAGTGCTTGCTCATGCCATGGCAACGCCATTCCTGCTATAGCGCACTGCTTGGCCCCCACATTGCTGCTTGCAGCTATATTTGGGGGCCAAGCAGCGAAGCTGCGAAGGCACCCATTGAGTTACTAGCTTTTCCTATTATTACACTTCTGCCATTGGAGTCTATGGCAGCCCATAGAACGCCTGGCTAAAAAGTTCAGATTTTTTGGCAGAAAGTTTCGGGACACTCCACTGACCACTCACACTCATTTACGGACCTCTAAACCCAGCCATCTAGCGCCACCAACAGGTCAAAATCTGGCCGAAAATTGAACCGCTGGGTCTAAAGTTATGACATTTGGCACACTGATTCAGCACTGTCCCATGATGACTCTCACCAATTTACAGAACTCTATGCCCAACACTCTAGCGCCACCAATGGGTCGAACCTGGATTGCATTCACGCATGTGACCATTGAACGGTGCGTCCGATTTTCACATATCAGGCACCGTTGGAATCCCTGGACCGACCTAATTTCAATGAACCCTATTACGTCACTTTCCGCCATATTGGACCTCCGTCATATTGGATTTAGTCCAAACTCTACAAAAAGTTTCAGCGGTCAGAAATTTCATCCGATTTTCATGGAACTTGGCGGAGATGATCTTCTCCTCGAGCCGCACAAACGATACTTATCAGATTTTTCAATTTAATTTTTGTTTGCCCGTGACAGCCAATCAAATATGGTGATGAAGCCACCAAACAGGAAGTGGACAAACATCTAGGTGACGCTTTGAGTTAACATAACAAGACTTGATACCATTAGTCAGGACACTGTCCCAATCACTCACAGCAATTTTCATGCATATACATTGAACACTCTAGCGCCACCACCAGTTCAAAGCTGGACATGCGTTCATGCGTGTGATCCTTGACTCTTTTGTCTGATTTTCACAATTGAGGTAGCGTCTGAATCCTTGAACAATCTCGAGTTCATTGACCCCTATCCCGTCACTTTCCGCCATATTGGACCTCCGCCATATTGGATTTAGTCCAAACTCTACGAAAAGTTTCAGCGGTTACAAATTTCATCCGATTTTCACAGAACTTGGCGGAGATGATCTTCAGACCGAGCCGCACAAACTATACTTGTCAGATTTTTTATTTTAAGTTTGTTTGCCCGTGACAGCCAATTACACATGGCGACGATGCCGCCTAACAGGAAGTGGGCTAACATCTCGGCTTCTCTTTAATGTATGAAGTCCAAACTTGGTACAGGGACTTGGTATCTGATTGTGAGGACGCCCTAGGAAATTCATTTGGCCTCTATAGGGGGCGCTGCAATACAGGAAGTGAGCTTGTATCTCAGCAACGCTTTGATGTACGAAGTCCAAATTTGGTATAGAGACTTGGTACCTGATTGTGGGGATGCACTAGGAAACTGGCGTCATTTGGCTTCTACAGGGAGCGCTGCAATACAGGAAGTGAGCTTGTATCTCAGCAACGCTTTGATGTATGAAGTCCAAACTTGGTACAGGGACTTGGTATCTGATTGTGAGGACACAGTAGGAAATTGGCATCATTTGGCCTCTATAGGGGGCGCTGTAATACATGAAGTGGGCTCAAATCTCAGCAACGCTTCGTTGTATGAAGTCCAAACGTGATACATGGGCATATTTTCTGATTGTGAGGACATGCAAGGAAAGTGGTCTCATTTGGCCTCTAGGGGTGTTGCAATAAAGAAAATGAGCTCACATCTCAGCAACACTTTGGTGTATGAAGTCCAAACTTGGTAGACGGACATGGGAGCTGATTGTAAGAACGCACAAGGACATTGGTGTAATTTGGCCTCTAGGGGCGCTGTAACAAAGTAAATGAGCTTATTTCTCAGCCGTTCTTTATCCAATTGCCATCAAACTTGCTGTGAGTGGTTGCTCATGCCATGGCAACGCCATTCCTGCTATAGCGCACTGCTTGGCCCCCGCATTGCTGCTTGCAGCTATATTTATTATTATTATTACACTTCTGCCATTGGAGTCTATGGCAGCCCATAGAACGCCTGGCTAAAAAGTTCAGATTTTTTGCCAGAAAGTTTCGGGACACTCCACTGACCACTAATGCTAATTTACAGATCTCTAAACCCAGCCATCTAGCGCCACCAACAGGTCAAAGTTTGGCCGAAAGTTGAAAAGCTGGGTTGAAAGGTATTCACAAGTCATTATTATTATGAAATTTAGCACCCTGATTCAGGACCGTCCCATGATCACTCTCACCAATTTACAGAACTCTATGCCGAACACTCTAGCGCCACCAATAGGTCGAATCTGGACTCACATTTACGCATGTAACAATTGAACGGTGTGTTCGATTTTCACAAATTAAGCACCGTTGGAATCCCTGGACTGACTTGAGTTGATTGACCCCTATTACGTCACTTTCGGCCATACTGGACCTCCGCCATATTGGATTTAGTCCAAACTCTACGAAAAGTTTCAGCGGTTACAAATTTCCTCCGATTTTCACGAAACTTGTTAGAGATGATCTTCTGCCCGGGCCGCACAAACGATACTTGTCAGATTTTTCAATTTCATTTTTATTTGCCCGTGACAGCCAATCAAATATTGTGACGAAGCCGCCAAACAGGAAGTGGACAAACATCTAGGTGACGCTTTGAGTTTATATAACTAAACTCGAGACCATTAGTCAGGACACTGTCCCAATCACTCACACCAATTTTCGTGCATATACATTGAACACACTAGCGCCACCACCAGTTCAATGCTGGACATGCGTTCATGCGCGTGATCCTTGACTCTTTTGTCTGATATTCACAATTGAGGTAGTGTCTGAATCCTTGGACCATACAGAGTTCATCGACCCCTAACCTATCACTTTCCGCCATATTGGACCTCGCCATATTGGATTTAGTCCAAACTCTACGAAAAGTTTCAGCGGTTACAAATTTCATCCGATTTTCACAGAACTTGTCGGAGATGATCTTCAGACCGAGCCGCACAAACGATACTTGTCAGATTTTTTAATTTCATTTTTGTTTGCCCGTGACAGCCAATCAAATATGGCGATGAAGCCACCAAACAGGAAGTGGGCTAACATCTCGGCTATGCTTTAATGTATGAAGTCCAAACTTGGTACAGGGACTTGGTATCTGATTGTGAGGACGCACTAGGAAATTGGCATCATGTGGCCTCTATAGGGGGCGCTGTAATACAGGAAGTGAGCTTGTATCTCAGCAACGCTTTGGTGTACAAAGTCCAAACTTGGTATAAGGACCTGTTACCTGATTATGATGACACACTAGGAAATTGGAATCATTTGGCCTCTATAGGGGGCGCTGTAATACAGGAAATGAGCTCGTATCTCAGCAACACTTCGGTGTATGAAGTCCAAATTTGGTACAGGGACATATTAGCTGATTGTGAGGACATGAAGGAAAGTGGTCTTATTTGGCCTCTAGGGGGGCTGTAATAAAGAAAGTGAGCTCACATCTCAGCAACACTTTGGTGTATGAAGTCCAAACTTGATAGAGGGATTGTGAGAACGCAGAAAGACGTTGGTGTAATTTGTCCTCTTGCTGCTGAGTGCTAGCTCTGCGCTCTGCTCTATAGCGCTCTGCTAGGCCCCCGCATTGCTGCTTGCAGCTATATTTATTATTATACCTTCTTCCGCCATGGAAGTCAATGGCAGCCCATAGAACCGTCTGGTAAAAAGTTGTGAAATTTGGCACACTGATTGAGGACAGTCTCATGATTAATTTCACCAAGTTTCATACCGGCACCTTGAGCGCTCTAGCGCCACCAACAGGCCAAAGTTGGACGTGCGTTCATGCACGTAACTTTTGACCCGTTGACCCGATTGTCAAAAATGATGTATTGTTAGAATCCTTGGACCAAGCAGAGTTCAACGCACCCTATGACGTCATTTTCCGCCATGATGGATTTTCCGCCATTTTGAATTTAATCAAAAACACTAAAAAGTTTTCACAGGTCACAAATTTTGTCCAATCGACACCAAACCTGACACACATGATCTTCAGACCAAGCCTCACAAAAGATACTCCTTTTCGTCTTCGGAACTAAAACCGTTCGCCCGTAACAGCCAATCAAAATTTGCGGCGAAGCCGCCAAACAGGAAGTGAGCTCATATCTCAGCAACCCATTGATCTATCATAACCAAACTTTGTACATGGACTCAGGATCCAATCAGGGGGACGCTTAAGATATCTGGTGACCTTTGACCTCTAGGGGGCGCTGTAATTTAGAAACATGCCTTTTGGCCTATAGCTGCTGTTGTGCTTAGAATTAAAACACTCTAGTCATGTCTGGTAATACTGTTGGAGGTCCTTAGGCCGACCCAAGCCAACTTGTGATGTCATCGTTATTGATTCGGTCGCCATATTGGATTAAATCAAAAACACGTACAAGTTTTCGCAGAACACAAATTTCAGCGGATTCTCACCAAATTTGGCAGAGACCATCTTCAGACCATAACCTATCAATATATTGCTTTCTGGAACAATTGACAAAAGCATTCGCCCGTAACAGCCAATCAAAATTGGTGGCGAAGCCGCCAAACAGGAAGTGAGCTCATATCTCAGCAACCCTGCCATGTATCATAACCAAACTTACTACATGGATTAATGACCCCATTAGGAGGACGCTCAAAAAATGTGGTGACCTTTGACCTGTAGGGGGTGCTGCAATTAGCAATATTGCATTTTGATCTGTATTTGCTGATGTGTTTTATCAATCTTTTATTTTTTGATGTGAAACTGATGACAACATGTTCCATCCAGTTAATTCTAATGCGTGCGTGCAAGGGCAGGGCGGGGCGGGGCAGGACGGGGTGGGACGGGCAGGGGTGATTAGGTGGGGGGCTGGCTGGCGGAGGCGGTGGCAATTCTCAGCCCTGTTTCAGCCCTACAAAATCAGTTATGTTTTGATGTGACACTAGTTGAAAGTGTTGATCGCGGATGTCTGCTGACTTCTATCTTGTCGCCATGGCTACTCCGGCCTATTCTGCTTGGCCCCCTCATTGCTGCTTGCAGCTATATTTATTATTACGCTTCCGTCATTGAAGTCAATGGCAGCCCATAGAACCGTCTGGTGAAAAGTTGTGAAATTTGGCACACTGATTGGGGACAGTCTCATGATTAATTTCACCAAGTTTCATACCGGCACCTTGAGCGCTCTAGCGCCACCAACAGGCCAAAGTTGGACGTGCGTTCACGCACGTAACTTTTGACCCGTTGACCTGATTGTCAAAAATGTGGTATCGTTGGAATCCTTGGACCAAGCCGAGTTCAACGGACTCTATGACGTCATTTTCCGCCATGATGGTTTTTCCGCCATTTTGGATTTAATCAAAAACACTTAAAAGTTTTCACAGGTCACAAATTTTGTCCTATCTACACCAAACCTGACACACATGATCTTCAGACCAAGCCTCACAAAAGATACTCCTTTTCGTCTTCGGAACTAAAACCGTTCGCCCGTAACAGCCAATCAAAATTTGCGGCGAAGCCGGCAAACAGGAAGTGAGCTCATATCTCAGCAATCCATTGATCTATCATAACCAAACGTTGTACATGGACTCAGGACCCAATCAGGGGGACGCTCCAAAAATTTGGTGACCTTTGACCTCTAGGGGGCGCTGTCATTTAGAAACATGCCTTTTGGCCTCTAGCTGCTGTTGTGCTTAGAAATAAAACGCACTAGTGGTGTCTGGTAATACTGTTGGAGGTCCTTAGGCCGACCCAAGCCAACTTGTGATGTCATCATAATTGATTCGGCCGCCATATTGGATTTAATCAAAAACACGTAAAAGTTATCGCAGGGCACAAATTTCAGCGGATCCTTACCAAAATTGGCAGAGAACATCTTCAGACCATGCCTTATCAGTGCATTGCTTTCTGGACCAATTGACAGAAGCATTAGGCTGTAACAGCCAATCGAAATTTGCGGCGAAGCCGCCAAACAGGAAGTGAGCTCATATCTCAGCAACCCTTACATGTATCAAAGCCAATCTTGGGGCATGGACTCAGGACCCAATCAGGGGGACACTCAAGAAATCTGGTGACCTTTGACCTCTAGGGGGCGCTGTAATTAAGAAACAGGCCTTTTGGCCTGTAGCTGCTGTTGTGCTTAGAATTAAAACGCACTATTGGTGTCTGGTAATACAGTTGGAGGTCCTTAGGCTGACCCTAGCCAACTTGTGATGTCATCGTAATTGATTCGGCCGCCATATTGGATTTTATCAAAAACACGTACAAGTTTTCGCAGGTCACACATTTCAGCGGATCCTCGCCAAAATTGGCAGAGACCATCTTCAGACCATGCTTTATCAGTGCATTGCTTTCTGGAACAATTGACAGAAGCATTCGGCTGTAACAGCCAATCGAAATTTGCGGCGAAGCCGCCAAACAGGAAGTGAGCTCATATCTCAGCAACCCTGCCATGTATCATAACCAAACTTTCTACATAGATTCATGACCCCATTAGGAGGACGCTCAAAAAATGTGTTGACTTTGACCTGTAGGGGGTGCTGCAATTAGCAGTATTGCATTTTGATCTGTAGTTGCTGATGTGTTTTATCGATCTTTTATTTTTGGATGTGAAACTGATGAAAACATGTTCCATCCAGTTCATTCTAATGCGTGCGTGCAAGGGCGGGGCGGGGCAGGACGGGCAGGGGTGATTAGGTGGGGGGGCTGGCTGGCGGAGACGGTGGCAATACTCAGCTCTGTTTCAGCCCTACAAAATCAGTTATGTTTGATGTGACACTTGTTGAAAGTGTAGATCGTGAGTGTCTGCTGAGTTCTATCTTGTCGCCGTGGCTACTCCGGCCTATTCTGCTTGGCCCCCTCATTGCTGCTTGCAGCTATATTTCTAATTATGTTTCCCATGTTGTGTGTGTGTGTGTGTGTGTGTGTGTGTGTGTGTGTGTGTGTGTGTGTGTGCGTGTGTGTGTGTGTTTCCACAGGATGGGGGACAGATCCATATGAGTGTGGGTATGTGGGAGTTTGGCCCCTCCTCTCTGCTCCCATTGGTGGTGGTGTTGCTGTTGGCCCCGCCCCCGCTGCGTTGCCAGGATGTGGGCGAGGAGGGCGGTCCCCGGCTACGCTTCACGGCGGAACACTACGAGGCCAGCGTGTTCGAGAACTCACCTGCGCGCACCTACCTGGCGAGCGTCACGCGCATGGGGGTGCAGCTGCTGCGGCGCTCATGGGAGCCTCGCTTCCGTGTTGCCGGGGGCGACGGCGAAGGTCTGTTCCGCGCGGAGGAGCGTTGCCTCGGCGACTTCTGCTTCCTGCGCCTGCGTCTGCGTGGGGGGGGGGCGGCCGTGCTGAACCGGGAGGTTGCCGCGGGTTACGAGCTGCGCGTGCGCGCCAGCCTGCGTGGGCAGGACGGTCAGGAGGCCTGGACGCACGTCACCGTGCACGTGCTCGACCGCAACGACCTGCGACCTCTCTTCTCCCCCACCACCTACTCCGCACGCATCAGCGAGGACACGCCCCCCCGGGCCAGCGTTGCCCAGGTAACACTGACCCCCCCCACACCCCCCCTCCTCCATCTACCTCCCTCTCTCCCTCTCTCTCTCTCTCTCTCTCTCTACTGTATCTGTCTCTCTCTACCTCCCTCTCTCTCTCTCTCTCTCTACTGTATCTGTCTCTCTCTACCTCCCTCTCTCTCTCTCTCTCTCTCTCTCTCTACTGTATCTGTCTCTCTCTCTCTCCCTCTCTCTCTCTCTCTCTCTCTCTCTATCTGACTTTTCTCTCTCTCTATCTGTCTCTCTCTCCCTCTCTACCTCCCTCTCTCTCTACTGTATCTGTCTCTCTCTCTCTCCCTCCTCTCTCTCTCTCTCTCTCTCTCTACTGTATCTGTCTCTCTCTCTCTCCCTCCTCTCTCTCTCTCTCTCTCTCTCTACTGTATCTGTCTCTCTCTCCCTCCCTCTCTCTCTCTCTCTCTCTCATGGACAGTTGTTCCCAGAATTATTGGCACCTCTGCTAAAGTTGACTAAAAAGAGGAATATAAAATCATCTTTTGGAAATTGATCTTAGATAAAAAATATCCAAAAATATCCATCTTAAGTAAGAAATATCCAACCTTTAAGGACACCAATTTTCTTTGTGAATGAATAATGTATCATAAAAAAATTAAAATACAGGGTCATAAGTATTGCCACCCCAATGTTAAATTCCCATAGAGGCAGATTTTGATTTTTAAAGGTCACTTATTATACTCTGCATCCTGATAAAGTTCCCTTGACCTTTGGAATTAAAATAGCCATCGCATCATCACATACCCTTTACCATACCTAGAGAACTGATAACACCATGATGTGTGTGTGTGTGTGTGTGTGTGTGTGTGTGCCTCTTGGGTCATGCTTTAACTTGATGTGTTTGTGTTGGTCAGGTCACAGCCACGGATGCGGACTCTGGTTCTAATGGTGAGTTCTACTACTTCCTGCGGTTCCGTTCGGACCTGTTTGCGGTCCACCCCAGCAGTGGCGTCCTGCTGCTGACCGCGCCTCTGCCCGCGTCGCCACGGGAACACCAGCTGGAGGTGGGGGCGGTGGACCGCGGCATGAAGCTCTATGGCAACAACGGGGTGAGCAGTACGGCACGCGTCATGCTGCACCTGGAGACGCGCAACCAGCACAGCCCCCTCATCACCACGGCAACGCTGCAGCCCCCACGCGCCGGCCCTGACCAGCTGGTCGCCGTGGTGACCGTGACGGACGAGGATCGGGGCGTGAACGGACAGATCGCAGACGTGACGCTGGTGGGCGGAGTCTCGGGGCCGCAGCTTCGTCTGGAGCGGCGGGGGGAGGGGCCTGCGGAGGGGGCGGAGTTTGTGCTGCTGACGGGGGAGGGCTTGGATTGGGCGTCGCCAGGGGGCATGTCTGTGATGCTGCAGGCTCGTGACCGTGGCGACCCACCCCGCTACTCTACTCCACACACACTGAGGCTCCTCCCACCTCCCCCTGACCCTACGCCACCCCGTTTCCCTGGCGACGGTTACCATGTGCGCGTGAGCGAGCTGGCCCCGCCCGGGACGCTCCTGGTGGCCGTGGCTCTGACCCCTCCCCCGGCCGACGCCCGCTACACGCTGTCGGACACACACACTCACACGCACGCGCTCAGCGGCCTCTTCACCGTCGGGTCACACTCGGGGGTCGTCTCCACGGTTACCTGGCTCTCCGCTCTCGGCCAGGAGACGCTCACGCTGGAGGTGGCCGAGGAGACCAGCGGCCTGGAGGTCAAAGTTCACCTGACGCTGCTGGACGAGAATGACCACGCGCCAGTGTTTAGCCGGCAGGCGTATCACGCCGTGGTCAACGAGAGCGTTCCCGTGGGAACCACGGTGCTGTTGCTCACGGCGACGGATGCCGACCGCGGGGAGAACGGCTACATCACCTACAGTCTGGAGGCGGAGCCCGGCGCGGAGCCCCATTGGCCGCCCTTCTCTGTCAATCAGTTCTCGGGGGCGGTGCTGACCAGCGGCCGGCTGGACTTCGAGCGCCAGGCGGAGTTCTGGCTGACCGCGCGCGCGTCGGACTGGGGCTGGCCGGAGCGGCGGGAGAGCCGGGCGAGCGTGCACGTGAGCGTGCACAACCAGAACGACGAGCGTCCACTGTGGGGGGGGCGGGGCTGCCTGCTGCTGGTCCCGCCCCTCTGGCCCCAAGACACGCCCCTCTTCACTCTGGCAGCTCTCGACCCAGACCGCCTCACGCCAATCAAGTACAGCATCCAATCAGGAAACTCCGCCCGCCTCTTCAGCCTGCAACCCGACACCGGGCGCCTCCTGCTGACCCGCCCCTTGCCCGCTGGCCACACCTACAGCCTGCGCATCACCGCTACCGACGGCGACCACGCTTCCGACCCCATGAGTCTTAATGTCACCACGGCAACCAGCGTCTCTGCCCCCAGCCTCAGCTGCCAGGACATGCAGGTTGCCGAGCAACTGGCAGAGAAGCTGTCTCGGCCACGGGCAGGTGGGCGGGACTACCCACAGGGGGAGGGGCTCATGGACCTGTTCTCAGCCAATCGGCATGCGCCACGCTTCTCGGAGGATGTACCTGAGAAGGTGTGGGTTCCAGAGGACACGCCCACAGGAGCCAGCCTGCTGCAGCTACAGGTGTGTGTGTGTGTGTGTGTGTGTGTGTGTGTGTGTGTGTGTGAGAGTGTGTGTGTGTGTGTGTGTGTGTGTGTGTGTGTGTGTGAGAGTGTGTGTGTGAGTGAGAGTGTGTGTGTGTGTGTGAGTGTGTGTGTGTGTGTGTGTGTGTGTGAGTGTGTGTGTGAGTGTTTGTGTGAAAGAACTGCCTGTAATGTTGAAGAATGC
>NW_027468598.1:39921160-39931160 GCF_046254945.1 Alosa pseudoharengus | reverse complement strand
CAAAATTCCCAAACCAGGTCAAAAACATTAAATTGCTATTTTCGACTGAGAAGACAAATGTGACCAGCCGTATGAAAACCAGCCACATGAGTTATTCACAGATTCAGTTTCAAAGCTATTCAATGATGTCTCACGCATGGAGATCTGATAATATTTGAATTAGTTGTGGTCATTTGAATGTATACCCCTCTGAATTTTAATTGAACATGAAATTGATCTCGGCCTCTTTTTTTTAAATTTATGAATATCTGTAGTGGCATTGTTTCAAGGCATAAGTCTAATTGCAGGTGGGCTCTCTGAAATTGCATTTTCAGGAGACTTGCCATAACCTATGATGTTCAGCTATTACATGTTAAAATGGCATGCCATAAGCTGTGATGTTCAGCTATTACATGTTAAAATGGCATTCCATAAGCTGTGATGTTCAGCTATTACATGTTAAAATGGCATGCCATAAGCTGTGATGTTCAGCTATTACATGTTAAAATGGCATGCCATAAGCTGTGATGTTCAGCTATTACATGTTAAAATGGCATGCCATAAGCTGTGATGTTCAGCTATTACATGTTAAAATAGCATGTCATGGTTGCACACACTGCCAGTTCATCTCTTGTCAGAGCAGCTACATACCATGATGCTTCTGTTGCCTTTTTGACAGCTCAGAAATATCACTATGCAGAGGTATGTTTTGAAGCGTAATTATTTTTTACATGCAAACATTTAACATGATCTTCAAATTTATTGTGATGCTATAGCCTATGGGCATCATGCAAATGAAAGATGGAGAATTTATCAGTTGTTCGGAACACACAGCGAGACAAAATAAAAGTTCACATTAAGCCTACAACTTTGCATAACATTTCCAATAGGCCAGTTAGCACATTAGCCAATAGGCCAGTTAGCACATTAGCCAATAGGCCAGTTAGCACATTAGCCAACTTTTTGTGTAAACTGGGTTGTTTATGTTGGTTCACAGCCTTTTGTAGAATTAGACACAATCTCTTGATATCGCTTTTGGTTGCACAGCCCAAAGAATGCTGCGGGGCAGAGGAGTAGAGACTGACTGGAGCATAGAGGCTATTCTACCCCCTATAGCATAGCATAGCATAGCATAGCATAGAGGCTATTCTACCCGCTATAGCATAGCATAGCATAGCATAGCATAGAGGCTATTCTACCCGCTATAGCAGGGGTTTTCAAATTGGGTGAATGTGAGCCTCCCCTTAGAGTAGGTAAGGACAGCCGAGCCCCCCCCCCAAAAAAAAAAAATCCCATCTGCCTGCCCTTACCCACACATGCCTCTGCAGTAGGTCTAAAAGGCATCTTTTTTGTGTTCCAAGCAATGATGACTTTCAATAATTGATTGAAGACATTTTATTTCCACAACTTTTGTGCTTTTGTACTTTTATTTCCACAACTAAAAAGTGCATTCATGAATGATTATTTGCAACAGCAAATAATTTCCAAACTCATGCAGGCATAATTGAGGCTTCAAATTACTGAACATTAGTAGGCCTATCCACAATTAACAAGTCATGCTTAACATAATGTAATCGGCGCCAAAGATAGGCTAAAACTGACTACACCCGGCGACTGAAGTCGGCGCGGTGTGCCTGGGCCTTAAGCGCACTTGAAGGAGATAAACACAGTCTCGAACAAATGGACAATGGACAGCTCTCTGATCAATAAAAAACAACGCTTTTTGTTCACGGAACACGTAACATTTAACGGTCAACTGCATTGAAGGCTGTTTTCAGATCGAACAGATTTGCATATTTTCATCACACATGTTTTAACGATTTCAGCCACAAAACCTTAATAACAAACAAAATGCAAACAAAATGCCATTCACGTCATTTGCGCCACGAGCGGCATCAACCCTATGGCCCAAACAAATTAGTCAATACAACACAACTTTGACTTTAAATGTAATTGTCAATATCAGTGGGAACAATGAAGCCTCGCTTTTGATGCGCAGAGGTGTTCGATGCGGGGCTGCACTGCAGAGAGAAATAAACGCAAGTCGTCCTCCACCTGCAGCCTTGATCTGTATTTGTTTTTAATCAGGGTCAGTGTGGAAAACCCACACTCACACAAGTAGGTGGAGGTGAAGGGGATTAGGACTTCCATGGCCTTAGTGGAGATCTGGGGGAACTCGCTCTCCACAGACAACCAGAAACGCGCGATTGGCATTTCTCCCAGTCTCTGCTTCAAGTCCATATTCGAGCTGAGCTCGACCAGGGCCTCCTCCTCCTGCAGGTTCAGTCCATCACGGGGTGTGGCGGGGAAAGAGAACGGATTTCTCACCCACTGATTTCCCAATGCGTCCTCTCCAAAATACTCACCAAATTGGTCACGCAACCCGTTCAAATGCGCAGTGACGACCGGTTGGACAGAGTTAAGAGGCAGCCCTGTCTTCTCCGCAACATCCTCCAGGGTTGGAAACATTTCCAACGAACCTCGTTCAACACGAGCACACCACAAGTCAAGCTTTTTCCTGAACCCAGACACTTGGCGTGTGCCGAAAAGACGTGGCACTCTTTGCCCTGGAGAGAGGTGTTGAGGGAGTTGATCCTATAGAAGATGTCGGGAGAGATAGGCCAACATAGCAAGCCAGTTCATGTCTGCCAGATGTTTTGCCAGTGGGGAGTTAATCTCGGTGAGAAAGAGGAGGACTTCTTCACGCAAATCACACAGCCTGGTGAGGACTCTGCCCCGAGAGAGCCACCTGACCTCGGAGTGCAGGAGCAGCTGCTGGAAGTGAGCACCCATCTCATTGCAGAGGATTGAGAACAGATGGGCGTTTAAGGCACGCGATTTAATTGAATTTACAATTTTGACAGCCTCATCAAGAACAGCACGCAATTCTTGGGGCATCTTTTTTGTTGCTAAAGCCTGGCGATGTATGATGCAGTGCTTCCACACAGCCGCGGGGGCAACGGCCTGTACCTGTTTTACGAGACCGCTGTGACGGCCAGTCATTGATCTCGCCCCATCAGTACATATCCCACAACACCGGCCCCAGTCAAGGCAATTAGCCTGGTAAAAGTTGTTCAAGGCCTTGAAAAGTTCGTCAGCTGTTGTGCGGGCGGGTAGAGGAACGCAAAACAAAAAATCTTCCTGCACACTGAGCTCTTTGATGAACCTAACGTACACCATCAATTGAGCACAGTGTGCGACGTCAGTGGACTCATCCAGCTGAATAGCGTGAAAGGGGCTTTCACGAACAGCGTCCAGGACCTGCTCTTTTACATCACTAGCCATGTCGGATATTCGTCGCTGGATCAGAGATAGGGATCGCGTCAAGTTTAGCAGCAGCTGCTTCTCCCAGCATCACTGAACACAGCTAGCTGCAGGGAGTAGCAATGTTTCGCCAATGTTATGCGGTTTGCCTGCCTTTGCTATACGTAGCGCGACACGATAAGATGCTTCTGTCGCCTTCATGTTAATACTGCCGAATGAATGTATTATGCTTTTTTGGGACTGCAAATCAACACGCTTCCTCTCAAAAAACTCAACTGGCTTGTTCACTAGATTTGTGTGTTTAGTTTCTATGTGACGCCTAAGTTTGCATGGTCTCATGCTATCATTTGCTAGCACCTCCTTGCAGACCACACACTGCGGCAGAGGTGCAGCCTCGGACCCCGACCAGGTGAAACCTAACTTTAAATATTCAGAATCATATTTCCTACGTTTTTTGCTGGGTCCTGTGACTGTCTCCTCCCTTAATGCTGACTTCTGTTGACTTGGGACAAGGAAACAATGCATTTTAAGCCCAATACACGCACGCACAATTACCGATATCAATAGAGCGGCATACAGATGTGTACAGATGTGGACCGTTATTTTTTCTTCGCGTGTCAGGCCTCCCTTGTGGCTCTTTGGCGCCCCCCAGGGGAGGCGCGCCTCACCTATTGAAAACCGCTGCGCTATAGCATAGCATAGCATAGCATAGAGGCTATTCTACCCGCTATAGCATAGCATAGAGGCTATTCTACCCGCTACATAGCATAGAGGCTATTCTACCCGCTATAGCATAGCATAGCATAGCATAGAGGCTATACTACCCGCTATAGCATAGCATAGCATAGCATAGAGGCTATTCTACCCGCTATAGCATAGCATAGCATAGCATAGCATAGAGGCTATTCTACCCGCTATAGCATAGCATAGCATAGAGGCTATTCTACCCGCTATAGCATAGCATAGCATAGAGGCTATTCTACCTGCTATAGCATAGCATAGAGGCTATACTACCCGCTATAGCATAGCATAGAGGCTATTCTACCCGCTATAGCATAGGATAGAGGCTATTCTACCCGCTATAGCATAGCATAGCATAGCATAGAGGCTATTCTACCCGCTATAGCATAGCATAGCATAGCATAGCATAGAGGCTATTCTACCCGCTATAGCATAGCATAGCATAGAGGCTATTCTACCTGCTATAGCATAGCATAGAGGCTATACTACCCGCTATAGCATAGCATAGAGGCTATTCTACCCGCTATAGCATAGAATAGAGGCTATTCTACCCGCTGGAGCATATCATAGCATAGCATAGAGGCTATTCTACCCGCTGGAGCATAGAGGCTATTCTACCCGCTGGAGCATAGCATAGAGGCTATTCTATCCGCTGGAGCATAGCATAGCATAGCATAGAGGCTATTCTACCCGCTGGAGCATAGCATAGCATAGAGGCTATTCTACACGCTATAGCATAGCATAGAGGCTATTCTACCCGATGCATTCTCCATCATGTTGGGCATCTTTACAAGTTACAACATCAAAAGCATTGCCATGACATCAGGTTTGCGTGTGTGACTGAAGAGAGCAGGTGAGGAGGAGAGAGAGAAATCATGAGAGAGTAGCAGGGAAGCTGCACCAGGTGTGTTACTGACGAGAGTAGCAGGGAAGCTGCACCAGGTGTGTTACTGATGAGAGACTAACACGAACCAGGTGTGTTACTGACGAGAGACTAATAATGTAGAAGAGGGTGCGCACATCTGAATGTTAAAAAGTAGGTGCTGGACTCTAAAAAGCGACAATACAAATGACAAAAAAGTCTGCACACTAGAGCTCCAATATTTTTTTCTTTTTATTCACCACATGTGACGTTTCGGGACACACTGCCCTTCCTCAGACATAAGACAGGTACCTAGCAGCCCATACTTATACTAATTGAACACCTGACATCACATGATGCAAGTGATTAAAGTGTCGAGTGCAAAATGCTTAACTCATTGAATGCCAAGCTGTTTTCGGGAGCTTTGTCCTAGAGTGCCAGCAATCTAGACCATTGTTGATGATTTTTGTACAGCCACAGCATATTCTCTGTAATAGCTATGAACACTTACACTAGCTCGATTAAAAGGTGAGACTTTAAGCTCTCGGTGGGTGCAAACAGTGTATTTCTACACGCCTCTGTTCCTGAGAAATCCCAAGCTAAACAGTGGCTAGTTTTCATCAAAATCGCTGTTTTTTCTAGAAATGGAGATATAACGTCTTTCATGAAATATGAAGTGTTGCCTGTTACTTACTTGGTAAACTTTCCGGGAAGTGATCAGCGAGACCTGGCGAGACTGCCACCTAGTGATAGACCTACGGAAAAGGCCTGGTTTTGACCTGACGTGCATGCCTCACTGATTCGACCCAAAGCGGCAACCGAGTTATGCTAAAATATCCAGATAAAATGTCCAGATTGTGCGTTTTCATGAGTTTCACGATCGTCATATATTTCATTTCCATTCATCACAGAGTTCCCAAAATCACATATAAGGTGTGTTAGAGTATCTAGTTTCATAATTTAAAAAAAAAAGCTAAAAATGTAATATTACGTTTTTGAGCACTCAACGCATGGGAAGGCACTCAATGAGTTAAAGTGCTAGTGTGCAAAAATGCCAGAATACAATAAAGTGCCAACATGCAATAAATAACACAAAGCACGACAGTATTCCAATACACTCATATACCAGATAGTACCACTAGATCACATTGAGGAGTAGTGAATAATAAAAAAATTACATAAATGTTACAGGCAACCACATCAATATGTGCGATATATACAGCATGAACAACATCAAAGAAGGAACCGATCAGAACTGACAGATTGGAATTCAGGATCAGAGAAATATTACAACATGCTACAGATCAGCACAACAGTCCAAAAAGGCCAAGGCCAGTTTATAGAAAGGGACGCAAGTCAAAATCTTCATTCATTCCTCTAGGGGTTAAAGTGTCCAGTGTGTAGATCCAAAACGCTTCTTTTTTTAGAAGTAAAGAGTTAATATCACCCCCCCTAGTGGGTGTTTTGACCACTTCTATTCCACAGTAGCGCAGTGAAGACAGATTGTGAGAGCACTGAGTAAAATGAACAGCCACCGGGCTTTGGGGTCACGGTTTCTGATATTGGAACGATGCTCAGATATTCTGGTCTTTAATGGCCGTGTGGTTTTGCCGATATATGCCAGGCCACACGGGCATTTGAGCATGTATATGACATTCGACGTGTTACAGGTAATAATACCTTTGATGTTGAAGGACTTCCCTGTGCGCGGGTGGCTGAAAGTGCTCGTCTTCTGTGTGAAGTTCCATTGGGTACACCGCCCACACCTGTACACCGCCCACACCTTCTTGAATTTCCCCTGGGGATCAATAAAGTATCTATCTATCTATCTATCTATCTATCTATCTATCTAATTTCCGGGGGGCGCCGCCTGTAGAAAGTTCCATTGGGTACACCGCCCGCACCTGTAATTCCCAGGGGGCGCCGCCTGTAGAAAGTGGGGTGTTGTTAAAGGTGGGAGGTGTGGGTTGGGAGGTCTCTTAAAGACCACCCGGGGGCTGTAGTGAAAACCTTGAGTCCTGGATCAGACTCCACTATGTGCCAATGGCTGTTGATGGATTGGATGGGTTTTCCCAGGGGTGAGTACTGGATAATGCAATTCACGTGGGGTTTTTCTGGTTCCTGGTCCGTTGAAGGCAATCTGTCTGAGAGACATGTCCACAACGACTCAGTGCATGTTTGATCCATTCCGGTTTGTATTGTCTCTGTTCAAAGCGCTTCTCCAGGTCTTTGGCTTGAACTTGATAGTCTTCGTCCTTACTGCATATACGCCGTATGCGGCTAAACTGGGATATGGGAAGGGCTTGCTTCAGAGCTGTGGGATGGAAAGATTGTCCATGTAAGACTGAGTTTCTGTCAGTGCTTTTTCTATATAAATTTGACCCCAGTGCATTATCATCTCTGTAAACAAAATATCCAGAAAGTTCATACATTCTGTGCCATGTCCCGTAGTGAACCTGAGATGTTGGGTATTGGAATTAATAAACTGATGGAATTTTTTTTAAATCAACTTCAGACCCATGCCAGACAAAAAAATATCATCTATGTACCTTTTCCACTGAGAGATGTTATGGAAGAATGGGTTTTGTAGTTCATTGAAGATGATTTGATGCTCAAAAGATCCACAGTATAGTGAGGAAAAACTGGGGGCCATTTTGGCACCCATGCCCACTGACTAACACGACTGTTCATTTCAAAATGCCATTGTTATGCTACATGGTAACATTGTGGGTGCATTATTTCCACAATATTCATATTCTCATGTTTTAATGATCATGATTATTACAAAACCGGTATATCGCCACACCCCTAGTGTGTACATATGTGCATATCTATGTGTACATGTGTGTGTGTGTACGTGTGTGTGTGTGTGGGTGAGTGTAACGGATGCCAGCTAGTTTAGCTGTGCTTGTGGAACGTTGGTAAACCTCACTCCCCGACGCCTCAAGAGTGCTGCTGGCATGAAAGCTAGTAGCCTGGGCTATTGGTTCAATTGTTAGCGTGCTCGCCTCCCGATCCGAGGTGCTGCTGTTCGCGGGTTCGAAAAATTTAGGAATGATCTGGAATGATCTGGAGTACTAGTGCTTTATTTGAATGATCCAGACTTAAACAGGGTATTAGACTCATACATTATCCCTTAAAGAAATAATCCGGAGTGAAACAGGGTCTATTTTTTTTAAAGTATATATTTTTTTGGCTTTTTTGCCTTTATTTGGACAGGACAGTGAAGATTGACAGGAAGTGAGTGGGGGAGAGAGATGGGGTGGGATCACATGACCGCAGGAGAGAGAGATGGGGTGGGATCAGTAAATGACCGCAGGTTGGATTTGAACCTGGGTCCTAGGCAGTGGGACCTGTACATGGTGTGGACGCTGTAGTCTGCTGCACCACAGCAACCCCCCAATCAGGGTGTATTTATGGATGATAACCAGTTCAAACCCCCCAAACAGGGATAGATAGATAGATAGATAGATAGATACTTTATTGATCCCTAGGGGAAATTCAAGGTCAAAGTAGCATACAGACAACATACACACACACATTCACTAACAGCAGAAAAAGTAATTAAGCATATAATATAAAAAACACAACTAAGCAATAAGGACTGTAGAAGATAAAGAATATACTAAATATACTAAAATACAAATTATACTAAACTTAATCTAAATCAATTCTAAAAAACAGTATCCACATAGTGGGTGATTAATCAATCAGGTGCGCTTGCAATGACTGAAGCAGGGTCTATTTATGGATGATAACCAGTTCAAACCCCCCAAACAGGGTCTATTTATGGATGATAACCAGTTCAAACCCATTTGGGAGCAGAATTCCGTAATTCGGAGGAGTTTTGATGTATAACCCCAAATCAGAAAAAAATTGGGACGTTGTGTAAAATGCAAATACAAACACAATGTGATAATCTGCAAATTTCGTAAACTCATATTTAGCAGCAAAGAGGACATAGACAACATATCAAATGTTGATGAAAAGTTGGACTATTTCATTGAAAATATGTTAATTTTGAATTTGATGCCAGCAACATCTTTCAAAAACAGTTGTGATGGGGGCATGTTTACCACTGTGCTGCTTCACCTCTTCATTTAACAATATTCTGTAAATGTTTAGGAACTGAGGAGACCAGTTGCTAGAGTTTTGAGGATGAAATGTTGTCCCTTTCCTGTCTGATATAGGATTTCAGTTGCTCAACAGTGTGAGGTATTCTTAGTCATGTTTTTCATGATGCACCTAATTTGACAGGTCTGGACTGCAGACAGGCTATTTTAGCACCTGGACTCTTCTTCTATGGAGAAATACTGTTTATATATATGCAGAATTAATTTTGCCATTGTATTCCTGAAATATTCAAGGTCTTCCCTGGAAAAGACATTGCCTGGATGGCAGTATGTGTTGCTCAAAACCTGTACAAAGATTCTATAGTTAACTAAGATGAATCATAAGACGATTCACCAATGGAACGAAATGGCACTAGTTCCGGAGTCCTAAATAGGCGCGTCAAAACATAAACTTTTCTCTGAATAAGCAATAATAACATATACATATAATTTTGTATACTTTTTTACAGTCATTGTTTGTGTGTGATGCCAATAAAACACTCTTTCGGACACGGAATGAATAATTTCATTTTGCCCCGTTAACCGAGCTAGCTAGCTAGCTAGCTAACGTTAGCACAGTAAACGGAAAGTGAATGGGAATGTTCGCTAGCTAGCTAGCAGCTGAGAACTTTGGTTAAACTTATATATTGTTGCAAACAAACCTGAAATAACATATGTTCAGCAACTTTGTGGTAGTCTACTAGTTCTAGCAAAAATATGTTAGGTTAGTTTATCAACCATCTCTGAGTCTAGAGCCTCTGAGAACAGGTGGCAGTGCACCAGAGCTTTGAGGAGACAGTGACAGATCACGAACAAAGCTATTTTTGTCTTTATTTGTTTCGTTGGAAAATACAATTTCAATGTCGGAATGTTAGGGAGACACGTGGCTTCTAGAAAATGGGTTCAAAACTTACATCGCTGAATGTAGGGCTAAGGGATTGGTCATATTCCGTGAAAATGTCCATTTCTCCCATAGGAATACATAGACACTGGACCTCCCGCTATACTCCTAAATGGGCATGACAGCTTCGAACCCCACGTC
>NW_027468598.1:39903660-39906160 GCF_046254945.1 Alosa pseudoharengus | reverse complement strand
CATTCCGGCTCCCCAGCTATTCACTAGCCACAGCAAAGGCCCTTCGACCACCTCCTCACGCTGCACGTTCCAGCTTTAACATCCCGTTCCGTCTACCCAGCTATTCATTAGCCACAGCCATTTCATTCCATCTGGATACTCACCATTCATGCTATTCATGCCTTATCATGCTTATCTGCTTATCATGTTTTATGTGTCGTATGTCGTATCACGCTGAATATGTCATGTTTATCAGGTAACGGTATTCTAAAAGTTTCTTCAGCCCAGGTTGAATTATTTAAGGCTGCCACAGATGGTACGGAATGAGCTTGGACCCGATGCAACAACAGCTTCAGGGAGACCCATGCAGCAACTGCTCCGCCGAGCCCCTGCTACAACGGCTCCGCCGAGCCCCAAGAGCCATGCAGCAACAACTATGCCACGTCAGCGGCTCAGGCCCATTCCCACCGCATCTCCGCCGTATTTCCGGGTCCAACCCCACTTCGCCAGACGGCCCCGGTAGCGACAGCGTCGCTATTCCCCCCCACCCCTTCTTTCCCTCCCCCATCCACCTCCCCTAGCCAGGACTCGGTCCAGGGCTGCCCCACCTCCAGTCGTCCGTCGACTGCTCCCTCCCTCCCCCTTTTTTCCCCTCCCCTTTCCATTCCGGGAGCCACGTCTGTACTGCACGCCTCAACTCACGAAGCGTCAGTTCGAAGATTCACCTCACTAGCTCCCCATATCTCTTACGAGCTAGCGAGCACCCGGTCTCAGCCGGCGCCGATATTCCCCCCCTAACCCTCCTTCCTTCCCCGTCCCACTTCCCGCGACCCAGGTTGCTCCCCTTCCGGTAGCGTCAGCGACCGCTCCCTCCCCCCCCCCCCCCCCCCCCCTTTTCTCCCTTCCCATTTCTTCCCCGGCTCCGCGCTAGACCAGCCCGCCGCAGCGGGTCATCAGCATTCAGCGAGTGCTTTGGATCACGACGTCCCATCCCGGCTTCCAAGCTATTCATTAGCCACAGCAAAGGCCTCGCCACCGCCTCCTCACGCTGCAGCATTTGAACCACCACCCGTCACAGCGTCCACCAGGAACCTCATTCGTCAGGTGCAGACGTAGACCTTTCTACCATTCGTCCCTCCCTTCCTATTCCCTCTCATAACGGGGAATTAGTTGCGGCGAACTGGTTTGTCTTTAAAACATTCTGGCCCAGCATCAAAGATTCTGTCATTCCCCGAGTTCACCGTAGCTTTACCAACTACACAGAACCCATCTGTTTCGTGTTCCCCAGCCGACGCAAAGAGCTAAATGACTACCTGGCCATCATCGCCGGCCTAGCCGCGTCCTACGGGGGAGCCCATTTGCCCACCGGCTGTTTTCAGCAAATGCGCTGCCAGAGTCGGCCTCTGGAACCAAAACCCTTACTGGGGCGCGCTCGATATGGAGCTCCATAACCGCGCTTTCCTAGGACTCAAGCCATCTTGTCCTCTCTGCAATAGCCCAATCACGGCGCGGTCGAGTGTCCACTAGTCAACTCATTCCCCAGGGCCGCCCTTTCATCTCGCATCTCATAAACTGCGCCTCAGCAACCCCATCTCTCGAAGATGTCGTATCTCTACATGCCCAGTGTCTGGCCGATATCAAACACTGGAGGATGTTTTAGACGAATGGAATGGTCCGTGCATGTTCTACGACGACTGCCAATCATCTCCAGAAGACCTCCAGTTGTACACCGACGCAGCCCCCTCAACAGGCTTCGGAGGCTTGTCAAAAGGCGCTGGGTTGCATCCCCGTGGCCACTAGAGTTCAGAGAGCTAACAACCGAAAACGAATCGTCAGCCGTGTTCGAACTCTACCCCGTAGCCATCACGGCCCTACCTGGGGGAATGAGCGGACCTCCAAGAGTGTGCTAATCCACAGCGACAACGAAGCCGCAGTGCACGTCATTAATAACTCGAGCTCAAATCGCCTGCGCTTTCCCCTCTTATTAGGCGTCTAATCTGGATAGCAGCCAGCTACCAGTTATTATAAGAGCCGCGCACGTCCCCGGTCGCCACAATGGAATTGCTGACTCTCTCTCGTCTTAGCTTCTGAATCTCTGGAATTTATCTTCAGCCCATCACGGCCGACCTAGCCCTCCAAGCCCTCGCACCCAGGACCATGCAGTCCCGGACTGCTTGGTCGTGCTTCAAACAGTTCCACGCAGAGCACTCACTACCATTTCCCAGTTTGATGCTGTCACCATATCATCATTACCTACGCCCACACTTCACTCGGGATCAAAGTCTCTTCCATTAGAGTCTACCTAGCCGGCATTCATTTCTTCTACAAACGCCTCCACGGCTCCGAATGCCCTTCCTTCTCCGACACCAGGATAGGCTTGTTATTTAAAGGTATCCGTAGGCAACAGCCAGTCCCCCAAGACTCCCGCCTTCCCATTACCTCAAGCATTCTCGCCACCTGCCTCGCTACCCTTCGCAAAGGGTTCATGCCACCGCATTCCGATTCCACCATCTCCGTTATG
>NW_027468598.1:39886160-39898660 GCF_046254945.1 Alosa pseudoharengus | reverse complement strand
AACTTGCTTTGCTTTCATTTGAATCCTAATCAAGATACACAATAATTGCTTTATATTGTTAATATGGACTCCTGGAAAGTTCAGCAATGCAAAATAATAGAATTTTAATAATACGATAAAATATGTGATTAATCATGATTAACTATAGGAATTCAGCGATTAATCATGATTAAACATTTTAATCGTTTGACAGCACTAGTTACTATATATAAGTATATATACTCTTTTGATCCCGTGAGGGAAATTTGGTCTCTGCATTTATCCCAATCCATATGTGGTGTGTGTGTGTGTGTGTGTGTGTGTGTGTGTGTGTGTGTGTTTAATCCATATGTGGTGTGTGTGTTTAATCCATATGTGGTGTGTGTGTGTGTGTGTGTGTGCTTAATCCATATGTGGTGTGTGTGTGTGTGTGTGTGTGTTTAATCCATATGTGGTGTGTGTGTGTGTGTGTGTGTGTGTGTATGTATGTGTGTGTGTTTAATCCATATGTGGTGTGTGTGTGTGTGTGTGTGTGTATATATGTGTGTGTGTTTAATCCATATGTGGTGTGTGTGTGTGTATGTGTGTGTGTTTAATCCATATGTGGTGTGTGTGTGTGTGTGTGTGTATGTGTGTTTAATCCATATGTGGTGTGTGTGTGTGTGTGTGTGTGTGTGTGTATGTGTGTGTGTTTAATCCATATGTGTGTATGTGTGTGGGGCAATTCCATGGAAAATTTAATTTTTTGTAACATCCATAACGCCAATAAAATGTGATGGTATGGTATGATGTGAATGATAACATGAAATTTGAGCATTTGCTATTTTTGGCTGAAGAATGTACATGAGAAAAAATGCACAAAAAATGAATAGTAACATTCACATCATATAAATGCCAAGGCATTTCACTGGCGTTATGGATGTGACAAAAAGTCAATTTTCCGTGGAATTGCCCTGTGTGTTTAATCCATTTGTGGTGTGTGTGTGTGTGTGTGTGTGTGTATAATGTGTGTGTGTCGGTGTGTGTGTGTGTGTGTGTGTGTGTGTGTGTGTGTATAATGTGTGTATAATGTGTGTGTGTGTGTGTGTGTGTGTATAATGTGTGTATAATGTGTGTGTGTGTGTGTGTGTGTGTGTGTGTGTGTATAATGTGTGTATAATGTGTGTATAATGTGTGTGTGTGTGTGTGTGTGTATGTGTGTCTGTTTAATCCATATGTGGTGTGTGTGTGTATAATGTGTTTATAATGTGTGTGTGTGTGTGTGTGTGTGTTTAATCCGTATGTGGTGTGTGTGTGTGTGTGTGTGTGTGTATAATGTGTGTATAATGTGTGTGTGTGTGTGTGTGTGTGTGTGTGTAATGTGTGTATAATGTGTGTGTGTGTGTATAATGTGTGTATAATGTGTGTGTGTGTGTGTGTGTGTGTGTGTGTGTATAATGTGTGTATAATGTGTGTGTGTGTGTGTGTATGTGTATAATGTGTGTATAATGTGTGTGTGTGTGTGTCTGTATAATGTGTGTATAATGTGTGTGTGTGTGTGTGTGTGTATAATGTGTGTATAATGTGTGTGTGTGTGTGTGTGTGTGTGTGTGTATAATGTGTGTATAATGTGTGTGTGTGTGTGTGTGTGTGTGTGTATAATGTGTGTATAATGTGTGTGTGTGTGTGTGTGTGTATAATGTGTGTATAATGTGTGTGTGTGTGTGTGTGTGTATAATGTGTGTATAATGTGTGTGTGTGTGTGTGTGCAGGTGCAGGCGGTGGATCTGGACTCTGATAAGAACGGTGCGGTGCGTTACCAGCTGCTGCCAGGCGGGGGCGCTGTGGGCGAGGACTGGTTCCACCTGGACAGCGTGAGTGGGCTGCTGCTGACCGCGCGGCGCCTGGACCGCGAGCTGACCCCCCGCGTGACGATGCTGCTCCGCGCCTGCGACCAGGGCTTCCCCCCGCGCGACAGCACGGCCACCGTCACCGTGGAGATCGCCGACGTCAACGACAACGCGCCGCTGTTCGGCCAGCTGCTCTACGAGGCGCGTGTCAGCGAGGGGGCGTCGCCGGGGCAACCTGTGACACGCGTGTGGGCCTGGGACGCAGACCAACAGGCCACGCCCCTCCGCTACTCGCTGCTGTCGGGCGACGAGCGTGGCCTGTTTAAGCTCCACCCCCTGAGCGGCGTGCTGACGCTAGGGGAGGCGTGGCCTGGGCCCCGTCGCCACGACGATGTGCTGGTTCTGGAGGTGGGCGTGTCTGACGGCGTGCTGGGGGGCGGAGCTCAGGTGCATGTGGGCGTCGACATGCTCAATAGACACGCCCCTGTCTGCGCTCAGCGCTCGTACGAGGCCCAGATCAGCGAGGGAGCGCCGGCGGGGTCAAAGGTCACGGGCGTGCGGGCGCTGGACGCTGACCCCGGCCCGCTGGGTCAGGTGCGCTACTGGTTGCTAACGGAGACGGCGCAGCGCTGGGTCAGTGTGGACGCGGTGTCCGGTCTGGTTACCACGGCGATGCGCTTGGACCGGGAGCAGCTCGGAGACGTGCTGTCCTTCACGGTCGGTGCAGAGGACGGAGGCGGTCGCCGTGACTACTGCAGCGTGCGTCTGACCATCCTGGACGAGAACGACAACGCGCCGCAGTTCCGAGCCAACGAGTATCGCGTCAGTGTGAGAGCACACACACCTGCAGCCTCTCTGCTCACTCAGGTACGTGTGTGACTGTGAGTGTGTGTGTGTGAGTGAGTGTGGCTGTGTGAGTGTATGCCCGTGTGTGTGTGAGTGAGTGTGTGTGCTCTCTGATCTCCCAGCATGCTCTGCTCCTGTGTGCGCTGTCTGATCTCCCAGCATGCTCTGCTCCTGTGCAGGTCCAGGCGTGGGACGCTGACCACGGCTCCAGCGCACAGCTGTCCTACAGCCTGTACAGCGAGGCCAGCCAGCCAATCACAGCTCTGCTGGATGTGGACGTGGACAGCGGTTGGCTGGTGACGCGCGCGGGGGCGGGGCTAGAGGCGTTCGAGGGGAGTGTCCTGTCCTTCTTCGTGAAGGCGGCGGACGCCGGAGTTCCGTCCAGACACGCGCTGGTGCCCGTCTACGTGCACGTGCTGCCAGGCCACGCCCCCTCAATCGGCTTCAGCCAACCACAGCTCTCCTTCTCCGCCGCAGAGGACACGCCCATCGGCGCCACGGTGGGTGTGGTGAAACCACAGGCCACGCCCCCTGGCATGGTGCTGAGCGTTGTGATTGGCCAGACGGAGGACAGTAACCGTGACGGCGTGTTTGTGATTGACAGCCCGTCGGGGGCGCTGAAGCTTGACCAGCCGCTGGACCGCGAGCAAGTCTCCGCCTACCGCCTCCGCGTCTGCGCCTCCCTGCCGCAGCTGCCCGTCGCCGTGGTGACGTGCGTGGAGGTGGAGGTCAGGGTTCTGGACGTGAATGACCACGCGCCCGCCTTCCAGTCGGCAGCCTATGAGACGAGCATCCCCGAGGACACGCCCCCTGGGACGCCGGTCATGCAGGTGCACGCGGAGGACCCTGATTGGGCGGCCAACGGTCAGGTGATCTACAGCCTGACTCCGCCCAGCCAGGCGGCAGTGGGAGGGGCGTTGTTTGTGATTGACAGGAGCTCTGGTTGGATTAGCACGCTGGGTGGGCTGGACCATGAGTTAAGCCCCGCCCACTCACTGACGGTGTGGGCGTGGGACCTGGGCGACCCCGTCAGCCTGTCGTCGACGGCAACAGTAACCGTGGTAGTGAGCGACTGTAACGACAACCCGCCGGTGTTCCTGCAGACTCGTTACCATGGCAGCGTGCGGGAGAGCGACCCCCCAGGGGAAGTCGTCACGGTGATAAACACACGGGACGAGGACAGTTCCCCTAGCAACCGCCAGGTCACCTACCACATCACTGGTAAGAGTGTGTGTGTGTGTGTAGGGGGAGACAGTGCAGGTGTGTTTGGTCTGGCTTTACGTGTATAACTGTGTGTGTGTGTGTGTGTGTGTGTGTGTGTAGGGGTAGACAGTGCAGGTGTGTTTGGTCTGGCTTTACGTGTATAACTGTGTGTGTGTGTGTGTGTGTGTGTGTAGGGGTAGACAGTGCAGGTGTGTTTGGTCTGGCTTTACGTGTATAACTGTGTGTGTGTGTGTGTGTGTGTGTGTGTGTGTGTGTGTGTGTGTGTGTGTGTGTAGGGGGAGACAGTGCGGGTGTGTTTGGTCTGGGGCTGGTGCAGGGTGAATGGACGCTCTACGTGCGGAACTCTCTGGACAGGGAACAGCAGGACCATTACATCATCAACGTCACGGCAACCGACGGACTCCACGCCTCCATCGTGAGTGTGGACGTCACGGTTACAGATGCCAACGACAACAGCCCTGTGTGTGAGCAGGTATGCACTCACACACACACACGCACGCACGCGCGCACTCACACACACACACACGCACGCACGCGCACGCACGCACACACACACACACAAGCAGGTTAATTCAAATGTGTGTGTGTGCGCGTGCGTGTGTGTGTGTGTGTGTGTAGGCGCTGTACAGCCTGTCGGTGCTAGAGGACGTGAAGGTGGGGTCGGTGTTGTTGCGTGTCCGAGCGACGGACGCTGACCTGGACTCCTACGCTCAGATCCGATACACACTCACAGGAGATGGAGCACACAACTTTAGCCTGCACCCACACACAGGTTAGTGATGCGTGTGTGTGCGTGTGTCTGTGTGTGTATGTGCGTGTGTGTGTGTGTGTGTGTGTGTGTGTGTGTGTAGTTTATATGTGTGTGTATGTGCTGTGTGTGTGTTTGTGTGTGTGTGTAGTTTATATGTGTGTGCGTGTGTGTGTGTTTGTGTGTGTGTGTAGTTTATATGTGTGTGTGTGTGTAGTTTATATGTGTGTGTGTGTGCGTGTGTGGGTGTGTGTGCGTGTGTGTGTGTGTGTGTGTGTAGTTTATATGTGTGTGTGTGTGTGTGTGTGTGTGTGTGTGTGTGTGTGTGTAGTTTATGTGTGTGTGCAGTGACGGACTGATTTTTGGCAAATGCCAGAAGGACCGCTCAGAATGCTCTGTATCACTAAATAACCCACCATCGGAACATAGGCCCACCATCGTAACATAGGCCCACCATCGGAACATAGGCCCACCATCGGCCATCGGAAACATAGGCCCACCATCGGCCATCGGAACACAGGCCCACCATCGGCCATCGGAACATAGGCCCACCATCGGAACATAGGCCCACCATCGGCCATCGGAATGTAGGCTACTACCTCCAAATGGGTTTTCCCACTTCATCAGAATGTTCAGCTCAATCTAGTAGACTGTTCTTTACTATAAACCTTAGATTTCATTTTCCTGTCCTCTACATCAGGGTCATGGTGTGTGTGTGTATTAGGGGTGTAACGGTTCATGTATTCGTATTGAACCGAAACGGTACGGGCGTCACGGTTTGGTGCATGAATTTACACGGAGAATACACGGAATAAAAATACATAAAACTCGTGTGCGGATTAATTAATGTCATGCGCAATTACTGTTAAATAGCCTACCGTACGAGAGTTACGAGAGTTCTTTAGCGACACCTAACGCTAATCTGTAGCCTCGCCTTAGCTCTGAAGCTCTGATTGGCACCTATGTTTTTTTTGTCAGGTCGTCGGTCGAGTCCGTCAGTCATTAGCAGCACTAAGGTTAGACCCACAAGAGTTAGAGGATCCGCTGGTCTCTTTAAGATCGCAAGTTTGAGAACTTCAGTTACAGTAACGTTAGTACAGGCGAAAGAGTGGTGGATAAGATGAAACTGTGTGTCGGCGTTGTTCAGCAGTTGTTGGGTATGTGAATGGAAAAAATGCTACACATATTCGAAGCCATCACCCAGATGATGTAGGCTACCAATCACTGAAACGAGGGGAAAACACTTCCCCTGCGCTTCAGCAGCCTTTGGATACACATACAAATAGGGCCAAAACCTATGGCTTAAATTAAATGATTTCGTAATGACAGAAAGCTATGTAAATCGCGTGGTAATTACCTTTATGTTGGGGTAACTTGTAACTTCTCACATGAGGAGCTGGTAGTGTTAAGTGCATAGACAGCAAAATAAAGTGACAACGCTAACCAGGCTAATAAACAAACCATGCTACGGTGAGTTAACGTCAAAGGGCAAAGTCACGTGACTTCTAGTTGTAGTCTGTTTATGAAATGAAAGGAGCAATTTCGTTTTTTTAAAAAAGGCAAAATAGTGTGATATTTTCACAGTTAGTAGGCTAGATTATTACTTTACACACAATAAAAAAAATATTGAGGCAAATTGTAGACCCTTCCATATACAACTAAACACAGATGTTGAAGGTCTTGCTTAAGTGGATTTTTAAAAATCATTTTTCTATGTAATTTGCACTTTCAGAAATAAGAGATGCTGTAGGCCTATTTTCAGTTTTATAGCTGATTGTCTTATTTTGTTTACAAGTTACAGATGGAGTCTGGGTACTTATTGTACTGTTTAGCCTACATCTTACACACTTCAGGCTGTTGCAGATAGCTCAGGGAAGAGACTATGGGCCCTATTTTAATGGTCTGAAACGGAAGTGTCTTCGCGCAAAACGCAAGTGACTTTGTGGGCGGATCTTGGGCGCTGATGCTATTTTACCGGCAGGATATTGACTGTTGCGCCCGACGCAAATCTAAAATGGGGTGGTCTGAAGTAGCTACATTAATCATGGGTGTGGTTTGGGTGTGGCATGCCGCATACTATATAGGCTACTGCTGTTGGATAGGCCATTTGCATTGTGCTTGTGACCATTTGTTGGCGGATTTGTGGGTAGTGTGCTTTTTAAAGTTAAACTTGAGCAGGGGCTTCTGAATGTGTTTTTACCTTGGATTTTGGCACAAGGGATTTTAACATCTAATCCTGTGTATTAATGTAATGCTGAAGCTAGCGTAGGCTAGTGACTGCTGTGAATAGGGCAGCTGGCAACTAGGGAAAGACCTTGTGACAGCACGGAAAGACGGCTGACAGGAGGGAATAGACCCCGCCGGGGCTACAATGGGTTAGCAGCTCATTGTGGCAGTAGCCCAGGCTTCACTAAGCTATGGGCTGCACCCTACTAAGCTACAGTACGACATAATGAAAAAATACCCCTAGAGTCAGCGAGAGCAGGGGCGGAAGATGACTCACTTGTGATAGACATGGTTACTGACCCTGGAACGAATTTGATTACGAGTAAGGAAAACATGTTTGTGGAAGCCACTAGTTCAGAGAAAACTGAGAAAAAGCTGCAGATGTGTGTGTGTGGTTGGCAGAAGGTTACAAGTCTAAAGGGCCTGAAAATTCATCAAGGGAAAAAGGAAGTGCTTGGTAGAGGGAACACAGGGTCCCCGCATTGATAGCTATTTCTTAAGAAGTGCATCAAGTCAGTCGGTTGAAGTCCAGCGACAGGAAGAAACCCACAGTTCGCAGGACATCAGTACCCCTGTTGTTGAGGTAAGTTCTAGCACTGAGGCAGAGAGAGAGGCCAGTCAGCCAAGGAGGGAGAAGATTAATGGTCATAGGCCTGGGGTTAGATGGCCAGGCGCAGCAGAATGTAGAATGTGGGAAGATGTTAATAGTGATTTGGTCAGTATCCTGGGTCAGCTCAAGGGGACGGCTGAAAGCAAATTAGAGAAAATGGGAGACATTATTTATAGCTATGGTAAGGAAAGATTTGGGACTATTGAGAGAAGGACAAAACGGCTACATGAGGTAGTTAAATCTAGGCGCCAGCAGGAGATAGATAAACTTATCAAGGAGAGGAGGCAGCTTAAGAAGCAGTGGAGAAAAGCTACAGATGATGAGAAGGAAGGTATTGACTGTCTACAGGCAGATGTGAGGGAGCGGTTAGTAGTGCTAAGAAGAGCTGAAAATATTAGGAAAAATAGGAAGAAGAAATCACGAGCCCGACTAGCATTCTATAAAGACCCATTTAAGTTTGTTAAGTCTTTATTCGTAATGCAGAAGAGTGGTAGTCTTTTGGAACCTAAGCAGAAGCTTGAGGAGTATTTAGAGGGAGTGCACAAAGATAGGGAGAGGTTCAGGGAGATGGTACTTCCTGCTGATATCCCACCTATTGGTGAATTAAGTAGCCAATGCGACGATAGTCCACCAAGGTGGAAAGAGGTGCAAGAAGTAATAAAACGTGCAAGGGCCTTTTCAGCCCCGGGACCTAATGGAGTGCCCTACCGGTTGTATAAGAGTGCACCAGATGTTTTAAGATTTTTATGGCAATTAATGAAGATAGTTTGGAAAAAGCAGAGTATTCCCAAGGCTTGGCGGAGGGCTGGGGGAATATTTATTCCCAAAAAAAAGGACGCAGTGGAGATTAATCAATTTAGGCCAATTAGTCTACTGAATGTTGAAGGGAAGGTTTTCTTTAGTGTGGTGGCACGGAGACTGACAAATTACCTTGAAAGGAATAAACTAATTGATACCACGGTGCAAAAAGCTGGAATTCCTGGCTTCTCCGGGTGCTTAGAGCATACCAGCATGATTTGGCACCAAATTCAATTAGCAAAGCGTGAGAAGAGAGACCTGCACGTTGTGTTCTTGGATTTGGCTAATGCTTTTGGGTCTGTGCCGCATAGTCTGTTGTGGGAGGCCTTTGATTATTTCAGAATCCCAGGTAGCATTAAAAGCCTAGTAAAAGCATACTTTCTGGATATTCAATTATGTTTTACTACAGCTGATTACACCACAGGTTGGCAACAACTTGAGATAGGAATCATGGCCGGATGTACCATTTCCCCACTTGCTTTTACAATGGCAATGGAGGTCATTATTAGGGCCTCAAAATGGGTAGTGGGCGGGGAGAAGTTGCAGGGAGGGCCACGCCTCCCCCCGATTCGGGCTTTCATGGACGACATAACAACCTTGACGACAACCGTTCCATGCACCAACAGGTTGCTGGGTAAGTTAAATAGTAATCTGCAATGGGCCAGAATGAAGGTGAAACCAAGTAAGTCTAGGAGTCTCTCAATTATTAAAGGGAAGGTAACAGATAAGAAGTTTGCTATAAATAAGGAGGTGATTCCCACAGTTCTGGAGAAACCAGTGAAGAGCCTGGGAAGGTGGTATGATGCAAGCCTTAGTGATAAATCACAGGTTGAAGACTTGAGACAGGTCACTAGGCAAGGTATTGCAAAAATTGACAAGTCGGGGCTGCCAGGTAAGCTCAAGCTGTGGTGTTTGCAGTTTGGTTTGTTGCCTCGGCTAATGTGGCCATTGACAGTTTATGAAGTTCCTCTGTCAAAGGTAGAGAGGTTGGAAAAAATGATCAACTCCTTTGTCAGAAAATGGCTCGGAGTCCCACGCTGCTTAAGCAGTGTAGCCTTGTATGGGAAGGGTATTGTAGAGTTGCCAATATCTAGTCTGACAGAGGAATTTAAGTGTGCTAAGGCTAGATTGGAATTGACTCTTACTCAGTCCAAGGACCCAGTGGTGAGGAAAGTTGCACCCTCAGTTAATGCAGGGAGGAAGTGGAACCCAGAGCAGGCAGTTAAGCAAGCTCAATCAGCATTGAAGCATAGAGATATAATGGGCCATGTGCAGCACGGGCGGGGGGGTCTAGGGGTGGGTGCAAGTAAACCCTTGTGGAGTAAGGCTTCTGCAGGAGAAAAGAGGAAAATGGTAGTGGAGGAAATGCATAGACAGGAGGAGGCTGTAAGATGTACTAAGGCAGTGTCGCAGGCAAAACAAGGGCAGTGGGTGAACTGGGAAGGGGTGGAAAAAAGACAGATTAAATGGAAAGATCTATGGGGCATGGAAGCTAGTAAGATCAGATTTATGTTAGGTGCTACATATGATGTGCTCCCATCTCCCAAGAATTTAAGTCAATGGTTTGGTGAGGATGATAAATGCATACTTTGCTCGTGTGTGGGCAGTCTCCACCATATCCTATCAGGATGCAAGGTAAGTCTCACCCAGGGGCGGTATACGTGGCGTCATAACCAGGTATTGAAATGTGTGGCAGCGGCAATAGAGGATAAAAGAAGAGAAGTCAATTCATTAGCAGCTAGTAAAGGGGTAAGGCAAATTAACTTTGTACGTCAGGGGGATAAACCTTGTTCCGCGAAGGCCAGGTGTAAAACCGGCCAGTTGAAAAATGGGGCGGGCTGGGAAATGAAGGTTGATCTTGGCCAGCAGATGGCGGTACCTCCACATATAGTGAGTACTAAGCTACGTCCTGACGTAATTCTATGGTCGGATTCAGAGAAGATAGTTTACTTCATTGAACTCACTGTTCCTTGGGAAGACAGAGTGGAAGTGGCCAATGTGCTGAAGAGAGCTAAATATACTGAAATAGCAGAGGAGGCAGCTAAGCGAGGTTGGAGTGCACGATTAAGGCCTATTGAAATCGGTGCACGTGGGTTTGTGGCCAGATCTGCTATTGGCTTGCTGTCTGAATTGGGCATTTGTGGTCGAAGTCTAAGGCAGGTGGTTAGTAACATGTCCTTAGCAGCAGAACGGGCAAGCGAATGGTTGTGGGTAAGGAGAAGTTACCCTTCCTGGGGCGCAAGCTAAGGTAAGCTAACTGGCTCATTTGTTTTGGTCGTGGGTAAGGAGAAGTTACCCTTCCTGGGGCGCAAGCTAATGTAAGCTAACTGGCTCATTTGTTTTGGTGGTGGGTAAGGAGAAGTTACCCTTCCTGGGGCGCAAGCTAAGGTAAGCTAACTGGCTCATTTGTTTTGTGTTTGTGATGGACTGTGCCTAGGTTGATGGTACTTGGCTAAGGTTCTTTATGGTTTATGGTTCAGTCCACATCAACGGGACGGACCGACCTAGCCAACTTAAACCATGCCTAGGTTGGTTAAGGGTATTTGGATGCTTGTTGTGGTAATATGGGGCAGCATGGGGCGTAAGCTAACTGCTAACTGCTGGCTAATTTGTTTTGTGTTTGGGATGGGGCCTAAGATAATGAATGGGCTAAGCTAACTGGCTAATTTGTTTTGTGTTTGTGATGGGCTGTGCCTAGGGTGATGGTACTTGGCTAAGGTTCTTTATGGTTTATGGTTCAGTCCACATCAACGGGACGGACCGACCTAGCCAACTTAGACCATGCCTGGGCTGGTTAAGAGTATTTTGAGTATTGGATATTTCAATGTGGTAATATGGTGGTAGCATGGAGGGGAGTGTCTCCAGGACGCTGGTTTCACTGTTAAGCCTTCATGAGGTGTCGTGGGCCTAACTTAACGAAACATCGGTGAATGAGGGTGCCCACTTGATAACCCCAATGACATGCCGCATACTATATAGGCTACTGCTGTTGGATAGGCCATTTGCATTGTGCCTGTGACCATTTGTTGGCGGATTTGTGGGTAGTGTGCTTTTTAAAGTTAAACTTGAGCAGGGGCTTCTGAATGTGTTTTTACCTTGGATTTTGGCACAAGGGATTTTAACATCTAATCCTGTGTATTAATGTAATGGGCGTAACGTGCAATAAACCAATCAGAGCGTCATCTCACAGTCATCTCACATTCCCTTTAACAACAGGCACGCTTACCAACGCACGTTGACCTATTAATCTGGACAACTTTATAGGCTACAGCCCTATAAAGGCTAAAGTTACTTTTAGTTTTGTTCCAATTTACCGTTGTGTAAGGTTTTAAGCACCATAATTTTGCCTACCTTTTTGTAGCCCATCTGAAATAACTCCAAGCTTTGCTATGTTCCCTCCATCCTTTCGTTATTTTCAAAAAACGTTTTATATCCATGATGGCCTTGAAGTCTTGAGTTAGTGAATTAGCTTAAATCAGCTTTTCATGTGCTGTTAACCAGCAACAGATAGTACAAGAAAGCAGCAAGTATGGTTACAATTTCTATACAATTTCTGTAGTTGCTGCATCCATTCATTGTTATTCTCTCTCCTGCTGAAATAAATGTTGTGCGTGAATTAAGTTGATGATAACGTGTTTACAAACTCTGCTTTACAGAAAATATTGTAAATAGTCTACTGTCACGCAGTTAATGGGATACTGTGCAGAGTTGAAAGTTAGGTCAACTTAAACGAAGCCCTTGCTTGGCCGCCTGTGCTGCGCAACGCACACTTAGCTCCTCTCATCTATACAATGTAGTTCCCATTTCTGTAAACCATACATAATTTCAAAGAAAAATATTACCACTCGAGGGAAATCAGTGTGGTGTCCATGTGAAAAAATAGGCATAAATCTAGTGTACACATTTTCACGAATCACTGATGTGTTGATGACATAAATTAGGAAATGTTAGAGGACTTAAGGAGACGTGATGTTGAACTGCATGCCGATGCCATTTAAGCAGCACGGGAGAGAAGAGATTAACTGACGGAAGATATGCATTGTCTATAGAGAGGTAATGTTAGATTACATTGTACATTGCAAATATATCACCATGCATTCATAACCTCGTGATTCAGTGAGAATGATCCCAAAACATCGGAAAGTATGTCTTTGTGACAATTCTGTATTACATTTTGTCAAGATGAAAAATCAATAGCTAACTGTTCCCAACTGAACAGTGATTATAGCGCTGTGAACGC
>NW_027468598.1:39876160-39878660 GCF_046254945.1 Alosa pseudoharengus | reverse complement strand
AAACCCGGCCTCGCATAGATACGTGGTGGGAAATGGTAGCAATGTTTCCAGCGCTTTTACGGCTATCTCGGGATATTTTGCTTTGGTTTTGATCCAAAAACCCGCCAGAGAGGTTTCCTCATACACACTCTTAAGACCACCGTCATTTGCAATTTCAATCAACTGCTCTTCCTCCTGCGCTGACATGTTAGGACTATTCGGGATCCATGTGAGCTGACAAATGGGTTGCGGACCCACTCATTGGTTTGCCGTGGATCTTTGGAGGATGGGAAGTAGCCTAACGCTCAAACTCATTTGAAAGCGCAACAAGGTGATCGCGCACCAGCTGCAAGAGAAAGGGCCCTGCCTCAGTCTCTCCCAAAACCCCCACTACTGTTTGGAACATATCAAATACACCCCGTCCCCATTCGCCCCCACAAATCAAGCTTGGCTTTAAATGCAGCGACTTTATCTGCCAGTTTAAAGACAGTCGTCATTCTCCCCTGGAGTGACAGGTTGAGGTCATTAAGCAACCCGAATATGCCACATAGGTAAGCGAGTTTTGACACCCAGTCCTCATCACTAAAATGTGCAGCTAACGGTGACTTTTTTTCTGTAAGAAATCTCTGCAGCGGCTCTCGCAACTTAAACACCCTGGCCAGTGTCTGTTAAAGATGCTTGTTTTTTGATGCTCATTCTAGCAGTTTAGCTAACTTCGTGTGACACTACCGTTTGCCAAGAACTGATCAAGTGAAGTGAGCTGACCTGAGGCTGCGCAGCGCTGAAGGCAATATGTAAAGTGTTGAAGGCGGGACAGACGTAAGAAAATAGACCTTGCAAAATGCAAACATGTGTGCAATCAAACAACTGCGTATAGGCCTATGCCATGTAAAAACGTGACATTATTGCGAATTAAATTGAGTTTAGTTTGCATGCATTTTTTTAAAACTCATGTCGTAGGCTACGGCCCGGTTAGGAATGTACCGGCCGCAGCCCGGTGTTTGGGGACCGCTGCCTTAGATGGCAGGAAAAATCTTCAGCCTATTAACTGACCACCCGATTCACGTTGGCTGGGGGGGAAGGGGAGCCATCAGACATTTGTGACCAGTTAATTCGGCCCTGCCCCCAACAAATCACACCTTCCCACCTCTGACAGCTTAAAAGAACTCACAGACCTATTCACAAACCTGCGGCATTTTGCCGTGTTTTGAAATCCTAATGCAGCTTTCAATAGTGAGGAAGCAATTTTGCATTGTAGGCATAGCTTAACTAACATGCAATAACGCCACCAACAACAACCAAAACTAGGCTAATCATTGTCAAAATGTAAATTAAATGTAACATTATTGTGCATCAAATTAAAATGTTCTCTTTTGCAAACGTAGGCATAGTAACAGAATAATTTAATAATGTTACAAAGATAGCCTACTACATCAATCCGTATGTTTCATTAGGCTACTAGGCTATTTGTTTTGCCTTATTCTTGATTCATTTAGGCTAGGCCTTTTTATTCAGGGGCCATAGCCTATTCACAAAGAATTTTAAGGCTAAAAGTAGCTCCTAACTGGCGAACTTTAGGACTCCTATTTTTTTTCACAAAAAGTAATTCACGAAGCATTTTAGACCTAAAAGTAGCACCTAAAAGTCTGGGACAGCTTAAAAGAAGTCGAGAGGACTCCTAACTCACTAAGACCTATTCATAAACAGCTTTTTGTGGCATTTTACGCTGCGATGTTTTGAAATGCGCTATGCGGCAACAGGAGCTTCCAATCGCGAGGGAACAATTTTGCATTCATAAAAGGAATGCAATAACGCCACCAACAACAACCAAAACTACTCATTGTTAACATGTAAATTAAATGTAACATTTCATTGTGAATCAAATTAAAATGTTCTCTTTGCAAATGTAGCCTAGGCATATGGTGACAGATTCATTTAATAATGTTGCAAAGGTACTGCATCAATCCATAGGCCTATGTTTCATTAGGCTACTAGGCTATTTGTTTTGCCTTACTCTTTATTCATTTAGGCTAGGCCTTTTTATTCAGTTATTAATCATCTTCCGTCCTTCTCACTACTTGTGTAGCGCACGCATTCTCCGACCTGTCACCTGTCACTCATCATCGGAAGGGAGGTGTTTGGAATCATTCCCGCGTTACAATCGTCAGCCAATCAAGGTGGTCACTTCAGTCAAGCTCGTGCATGAGTAATGACGTCATCTATGGCAACGAAGACTCACTCCTAGTTTAGGAGTTGTCTGAAAGGCTTTGTGAATAACTTTTAAGAGAAAACTCCAAGCTAAAATCTTTTAGTGCGATTTAGGAGTAGCCTACTCCTAGTGGTAAGATAAAAGCCTTTGTGAATAGCCTACGGCCCCAGTTATTCATCATCTTCCGTCCTTGTGTAGCGCACGCATTCTGAAACCTGGCACCTGTCACTCATTATCGTAAGGAAGGTGTTTGGAATCATGCCCGCGTTACAATCATCAGCCAATCAAGGTGGTCACGCTTGCCCATTTACA
>NW_027468598.1:39858660-39871160 GCF_046254945.1 Alosa pseudoharengus | reverse complement strand
CTAAAACCTAGCATAGCCTTCACGCATTTGCACTCGTCTATTTGAACTCATTGGCAAAGTGAAACTAACTTCACCAAGGAGTCAGTCAACGACAAGACAGTCGAAAATAGGCTGGAAAAAGCAACACTTACCCTAATGTTGCTCAAATGACTGAATAAAACAACATTTATCCTGCAGAGGAGTTGCTTATATCTCGTGACAGTGCGTCTTCAGCTGTGCTCCATACGTGTCTCTCGCCTCTCCCCTAATCACTTTTAACCGTCATTACCAATTTGCAAATGATGGTGAATAACTACTCATCATGAGATGTACAGTATTTCGTAATATCTTTATTCTAATTATGTTTCCGATTGTAATCGTGCAATTTGTAATGCTTTGCATGGACGTGCGCTGGTGTGCGTTCATGAATGGATGGTGCATGCACCTGGCAATATGACTGTTGACATGCGCTCTTAAAATAGCATATGAACAACTCGCCATTGACTTCTGACCAGGTTTAGGTGGTGTATGATAGCGATTTGTAGACAACGCGCCCGGTCCCTCCCTAGGTTGTTAATTGCCACACCCCTGGGCGCAATGCTTAAAAAATAAATGTGCAAAATAACGAATTCAACTTTCCACGGGTGAATAACGAATATTACGCCATGCGCTGGTGGCCCAAAATACAGCCCTGTGTGTGTGCGTGCATGTGTACAAATCCATGTGTGTGTGTGTCTGTGTGTGTGTTGTTACCTAGGTGACGGCAGAGGACATGGACAGTCCACTAAATGGGGCGGTGCTGTACTCTATCGCCGGGGGCGACCGTGAAAAGCAGTTCTTCATCGAGCCAATAACAGGCTTGATCCGCGTCAACAAACCACTGGACCGCGAGACGGTGAGGTCATCACAATGACTACTGTAACCACGGCAATGAAAGGACAGCCAGCTCATGTTGTGTGTGTGTGTGTGTGTGTGTGTGTGTAGGTGATGACGTACTCAGCTCATGTTGTGTGTGTGTGTGTGTGTGTGTGTGTGTGTGTGTAGGTGGTGACGTACTCAGCTCATGTTGTGTGTGTGTGTGTGTGTGTGTGTGTGTAGGTGATGACGTACTCAGCTCATGTTGTGTGTGTGTGTGTGTGTGTGTGTGTGTGTGTGTAGGTGGTGACGTACTCAGCTCATGTTGTGTGTGTGTGTGTGTGTGTGTGTGTGTGTGTGTAGGTGATGACGTACTCAGCTCATGTTGTGTGTGTGTGTGTGTGTGTGTGTGTGTGTGTAGGTGATGACGTACTCAACTCATGTTGTGTGTGTGTGTGTGTGTGTGTAGGTGATGACGTACTCAGCTCATGTTGTGTGTGTGTGTGTGTGTGTGTGTGTGTAGGTGGTGACGTACTCAGCTCATGTTGTGTGTGTGTGTGTGTGTGTGTGTGTGTGTGTGTGTGTGTAGGTGATGACGTACTCAACTCATGTTGTGTGTGTGTGTGTGTGTGTGTAGGTGATGACGTACTCAGCTCATGTTGTGTGTGTGTGTGTGTGTGTGTGTGTGTAGGTGATGACGTACTCAGCTCATGTTGTGTGTGTGTGTGTGTGTGTGTGTGTGTAGGTGATGACGTACTCAACTCATGTTGTGTGTGTGTGTGTGTGTGTGTAGGTGATGACGTACTCAACTCATGTTGTGTGTGTGTGTGTGTGTGTGTGTGTGTAGGTGATGACGTACTCAACTCATGTTGTGTGTGTTTGTGTGTGTGTGCGTGTAGGTGATGATGTACTCAACTCATGTTGTGTGTGTGTGTGTGTGTGTGTGTGTGTTTGTAGGTGATGACGTACTCAACTCATGTTGTGTGTGTGTGTGTGTGTGTGTAGGTGGTGACGTACTCAACTCATGTTGTGTGTGTGTGTGTGTGTGTGTGTGTGTAGGTGATGATGTACTCAACTCATGTTGTGTGTGTGTGTGTGTGTGATGAGGTACTCAACTCATGTCATGTTGTGTGTGTGTGTGTGTGTGTGTGTGTGTAGGTGATGACGTACTCAATGAGTGTGTGTGTGTGTGTGTGTAGGTGATGACGTACTCAATGAGTGTGTGTGTGTGTGTGTGTGTGTGTGTAGGTGATTACGTACTCAATGAGTGTGTGTGTGTGTGTGTGTGTGTAGGTGATGACGTACTCAACTCATGTTGTGTGTGTGTGTGTGTGTGTGTGTGTGTGTTAGGGGTGTAACGGTACACAGAAGTCACGGTTCGGTTCATACCTCGGTTCGGACATCACGGTTCGGTACGAGTTCGGTACAATGGAGGGAAAAGCAAAACAAAAATGCAGAAAGCATTTTTTTTTGTACATGTCTCAGGCTGTACCACCTAGTCATACAGTCTCTTCCCTGAGCTATCTGCAACATCCTGAAGTGTGTAAGATGTAGGCTAAACAGTACAATAAGTACCCAGACTCCATCTGTAACTTGTAAACAAAATAAGACAATCAGCTATAAAACTAAAAAAATAGGCCTACAGCATCTCTTATTTCTGAAAGTGCAAATTACATAGAAAAATGATTTTTAAAAATCCACTTAAGCAAGACCTTCAACATCTGTGTTTAGTTGTATATGGAAGGGTCTACAATTTGCCTCAAAATCAATATTTTTCATTGTGTGTAAAGTAATAATCTAGCCTACTAACTGTGAAAATATCACACTATTTTGCCTTTTTTTTTAAAACGAAATTGCTCCTTTCATTTCATAAACAGACTACAACTAGAAGTCACGTGACTTTGCCCTTTGACGTTAACTCACCGTACTAGCATGGTTTGTTTATTAGCCTGGTTAGCGTTGTCACTTTATTTTACTGTCTATGCACTTAACACTACCAGCTCCTCATGTGAGAAGTTACAAGTTACCCCAACATAAAGGTAATTACCATGCGATTTACATAGCTTTCTGTCATTACGAAATCATTTAATTTAAGCCATAGGTTTTGGCCCTATTTGTATGTGTATCCAAAGGCTGCTGAAGCGAAGGTGAAGTTTTTTTCCCCTCGTTTCAGTGATTGGTAGCCTACACCATCTGGGTGATGGCTTCGAATATGTGTAGCATTTATTCCACTCACATACCCAATAACTGCTGAACAACGCTGACACACAGTTTCATCTTATCCACCACTCTTTCGCCTGTACTAACGTTACTATAACTGAAGTTCTCAAACTTGCGATCTTAAAGAGACCAGCGGATCCTCTAACTCTTGTGGGTCTAACCTTAGTGCTGCTAATGACTGACGGACTCGACTGACGACCTGACAAAAAAAAACATAGGCGCCAATCAGAGCTTCAGAGCTAAGGCGAGGCTACAGATTAGCGTTAGGTGTCGCTAAAGAACTCCCGTAACTCTCGCTACTTAACAGTAATTGCGCATGACATTAATTAATCCGCACACGAGTTTTATGTATTTTTATACCGTGTATTCTCCGTGTAAATTCATGCACCGAACCGTGACGCCCGTACCGTTTCGTTCAATACGAATACATGAACCGTTACACCCCTAGTGTGTGTAGGTGATGACGTACTCAATGAGTGTGTGTGTGTGTGTGTGTAGGTGATGACGTACTCAATGAGTGTGTGTGTGTGTGTGTGTAGGTGATGACGTACTCAATGAGTGTGTGTGTGTGTGTGTGTAGGTGATGACGTACTCAATGAGTGTGTGTGTGTGTGTGTGTGTGTGTGTGTAGGTGATGACGTACTCAATGAGTGTGTGTGTGTGTGTGTGTGTGTGTGTGTAGGTGATGACGTACTCAATGAGTGTGTGTGTGTGTGTGTGTAGGTGATGACGTACTCAATGAGTGTGTGTGTGTGTGTGTGTGTGTGTGTGTAGGTGATGACGTACTCAATGAGTGTGTGTGTGTGTGTGTGTGTGTGTGTGTGTAGGTGATGACGTACTCAACTCATGTTGTGTGTGTGTGTGTGTGTGTGTGTGTAGGTGATGACGTACTCAATGAGTGTGTGTGTGTGTGTGTGTGTGTGTGTGTGTGTGTGTGTGTGTAGGTGATGACATACTCAATGAGTGTGTGTGTGTGTGTGTGTGTGTGTGTGTAGGTGATGACGTACTCAATGAGTGTGTGTGTGTGTGTGTGTGTGTGTGTGTGTAGGTGATGACGTACTCAATGAGTGTGTGTGTGTGTGTGTGTGTGTGTGTGTAGGTGATGACGTACTCAATGTGTGTGTGTGTGTGTGTGTGTGTGTAGGTGATGACGTACTCAACTCATGTTGTGTGTGTGTGTGTGTGTAGGTGATGACGTACTCAATGAGTGTGTGTGTGTGTGTGTGTGTGTGTGTGTGTGTGTAGGTGGTGACGTACTCAACTCATGTTGTGTGTGTGTGTGTGTGTGTGTGTGTGTAGGTGATGACGTACTCAACTCATGTTGTGTGTGTGTGTGTGTGTGTGTGTGTAGGTGGTGACGTACTCAATGAGTGTGTGTGTGTGTGTGTGTGTGTGTGTGTGTGTGTGTGTGTGTAGGTGATGACGTACTCAACTCATGTTGTGTGTGTGTGTGTGTGTGTGTGTGTAGGTGGTGACGTACTCAATGAGTGTGTGTGTGTGTGTGTGTGTGTGTAGGTGGTGACGTACTCAACTCATGTTGTGTGTGTGTGTGTGTGTGTGTGTGTGTGTGTGTAGGTGATGACGTACTCAATGTGTGTGTGTGTGTGTGTGTGTGTGTAGGTGATGACGTACTCAATGAGTGTGTGTGTGTGTGTGTGTGTGTGTGTGTGTGTGTGTAGGTGGTGACGTACTCAACTCATGTTGTGTGTGTGTGTGTAGGTGGTGACGTACTCAATGAGTGTGTGTGTGTGTGTGTGTGTGTGTGTGTGTGTGTGTGTGTGTGTGTGTAGGTGATGACGTACTCAACTCATGTTGTGTGTGTGTGTGTGTGTGTGTGTAGGTGGTGACGTACTCAATGAGTGTGTGTGTGTGTGTGTGTGTGTGTGTGTGTGTGTGTGTGTGTGTGTGTGTGTGTGTGTGTGTGTAGGTGATGACGTACTCAATGTGTGTGTGTGTGTGTGTGTGTGTGTGTGTGTGTGTGTGTGTGTGTGTGTGTGTAGGTGATGACGTACTCAATGAGTGTGTGTGTGTGTGTGTGTGTGTGTGTGTGTGTGTGTGTGTGTAGGTGGTGACGTACTCAATGAGTGTGTGTGTGTGTGTGTGTGTGTGTGTGTGTGTGTGTGTGTGTAGGTGATGACGTACTCAATGAGTGTGTGTGTGTGTGTGTGTGTGTTGTGTGTGTGTGTGTGTGTGTGTGTGTGTAGGTGATGACGTACTCAATGAGTGTGTGTGTGTGTGTGTGTGTGTGTGTGTGTGTGTGTGTGTGTAGGTGGTGACGTACTCAATGAGTGTGTGTGTGTGTGTGTGTGTGTGTAGGTGGTGACGTACTCAACTCATGTTGTGTGTGTGTGTGTAGGTGATGACGTACTCAATGAGTGTGTGTGTGTGTGTGTGTGTGTGTGTGTGTGTGTGTGTGTGTAGGTGATGACGTACTCAATGAGTGTGTGTGTGTGTGTGTGTGTGTGTGTGTGTGTGTGTGTGTGTGTGTGTGTAGGTGATGACGTACTCAATGAGTGTGTGTGTGTGTGTGTGTGTGTGTGTGTGTGTGTGTGTGTGTGTAGGTGGTGACGTACTCAATGAGTGTGTGTGTGTGTGTGTGTGTGTGTGTGTGTGTGTAGGTGATGACGTACTCAATGAGTGTTGTGTGTGTGTGTGTGTGTGTGTGTGTGTGTGTGTGTGTGTGTAGGTGATGACGTACTCTACTCATGTTGTGTGTGTGTGTGTGTGTGTGTGTGTAGGTGATGACGTACTCAATGAGTGTGTGTGTGTGTGTGTGTGTCTGTAGGTGATGACGTACTCAATGAGTGTGTGTGTGTGTGTGTGTGTGTGTAGGTGATGACGTACTCAATGAGTGTGTGTGTGTGTGTGTGTGTGTGTGTGTAGGTGATGACGTACTCAATGAGTGTGTGTGTGTGTGTGTGTGTGTGTAGGTGATGACGTACTCAATGAGTGTGTGTGTGTGTGTGTGTGTGTGTGTGTAGGTGATGACGTACTCAATGAGTGTGTGTGTGTGTGTGTGTGTGTGTGTGTAGGTGATGACGTACTCAACTCATGTTGTGTGTGTGTGTGTGTGTGTGTGTGTAGGTGATGACGTACTCAATGAGTGTGTGTGTGTGTGTGTGTGTGTGTGTGTAGGTGATGACATACTCAATGAGTGTGTGTGTGTGTGTGTGTGTGTGTGTAGGTGATGACGTACTCAATGAGTGTGTGTGTGTGTGTGTGTGTGTGTGTGTGTAGGTGATGACGTACTCAATGAGTGTGTGTGTGTGTGTGTGTGTGTGTGTGTGTAGGTGATGACGTACTCAATGAGTGTGTGTGTGTGTGTGTGTGTGTGTGTGTGTGTAGGTGATGACGTACTCAATGTGTGTGTGTGTGTGTGTGTGTGTGTAGGTGATGACGTACTCAACTCATGTTGTGTGTGTGTGTGTGTGTAGGTGATGACGTACTCAATGAGTGTGTGTGTGTGTGTGTGTGTGTGTAGGTGGTGACGTACTCAACTCATGTTGTGTGTGTGTGTGTGTGTGTGTGTGTAGGTGGTGACGTACTCAATGAGTGTGTGTGTGTGTGTGTGTGTGTGTGTGTGTGTGTGTAGGTGATGACGTACTCAACTCATGTTGTGTGTGTGTGTGTGTGTGTGTGTGTAGGTGGTGACGTACTCAATGAGTGTGTGTGTGTGTGTGTGTGTGTGTAGGTGGTGACGTACTCAACTCATGTTGTGTGTGTGTGTGTGTGTGTGTGTGTGTGTGTAGGTGATGACGTACTCAATGTGTGTGTGTGTGTGTGTGTGTGTGTGTAGGTGATGACGTACTCAGCTCATGTTGTGTGTGTGTGTGTGTGTGTGTGTGTGTAGGTGGTGACGTACTCAACTCATGTTGTGTGTGTGTGTGTAGGTGGTGACGTACTCAATGAGTGTGTGTGTGTGTGTGTGTGTGTGTGTGTGTGTGTGTGTGTGTGTGTAGGTGATGACGTACTCAACTCATGTTGTGTGTGTGTGTGTGTGTGTGTGTAGGTGGTGACGTACTCAATGAGTGTGTGTGTGTGTGTGTGTGTGTGTGTGTGTGTGTGTGTGTGTGTGTGTGTGTGTGTGTGTGTGTAGGTGATGACGTACTCAATGTGTGTGTGTGTGTGTGTGTGTGTGTGTGTGTGTGTGTGTGTGTGTGTGTAGGTGATGACGTACTCAATGAGTGTGTGTGTGTGTGTGTGTGTGTGTGTGTGTGTGTGTGTGTAGGTGATGACGTACTCAATGAGTGTGTGTGTGTGTGTGTGTGTGTGTAGGTGGTGACGTACTCAACTCATGTTGTGTGTGTGTGTGTGTGTGTGTGTGTGTGTGTGTAGGTGATGACGTACTCAATGTGTGTGTGTGTGTGTGTGTGTGTGTGTAGGTGATGACGTACTCAGCTCATGTTGTGTGTGTGTGTGTGTGTGTGTGTGTGTGTGTGTGTAGGTGGTGACGTACTCAACTCATGTTGTGTGTGTGTGTGTAGGTGGTGACGTACTCAATGAGTGTGTGTGTGTGTGTGTGTGTGTGTGTGTGTGTGTGTGTGTGTGTAGGTGATGACGTACTCAACTCATGTTGTGTGTGTGTGTGTGTGTGTGTGTAGGTGGTGACGTACTCAATGAGTGTGTGTGTGTGTGTGTGTGTGTGTGTGTGTGTGTGTGTGTGTGTGTGTGTGTGTGTGTGTAGGTGATGACGTACTCAATGTGTGTGTGTGTGTGTGTGTGTGTGTAGGTGATGACGTACTCAATGTGTGTGTGTGTGTGTGTGTGTGTGTGTGTGTGTGTGTGTGTGTGTGTGTAGGTGATGACGTACTCAATGAGTGTGTGTGTGTGTGTGTGTGTGTGTGTGTGTGTGTGTGTGTGTGTGTAGGTGATGACGTACTCAATGAGTGTGTGTGTGTGTGTGTGTGTGTGTGTGTGTGTGTGTGTGTGTAGGTGGTGACGTACTCAATGAGTGTGTGTGTGTGTGTGTGTGTGTGTGTGTGTGTGTGTGTGTGTAGGTGATGACGTACTCAACTCATGTTGTGTGTGTGTGTGTGTGTGTGTGTGTGTGTGTGTGTAGGTGATGACGTACTCAACTCATGTTGTGTGTGTGTGTGTGTGTGTGTGTGTAGGTGATGACGTACTCAATGAGTGTGTGTGTGTGTGTGTGTGTCTGTAGGTGATGACGTACTCAATGAGTGTGTGTGTGTGTGTGTGTGTGTGTGTGTGTGTGTGTGTGTAGGTGATGAAGTACTCAATGAGTGTGTGTGTGTGTGTGTGTGTGTGTGTGTGTGTGTGTGTGTGTAGGTGATGACGTACTCAATGAGTGTGTGTGTGTGTGTGTGTGTGTAGGTGGTGACGTACTCAACTCATGTTGTGTGTGTGTGTGTGTGTGTGTGTGTGTGTGTAGGTGATGACGTACTCAATGTGTGTGTGTGTGTGTGTGTGTGTGTGTAGGTGATGACGTACTCAGCTCATGTTGTGTGTGTGTGTGTGTGTGTGTGTGTGTGTGTGTGTAGGTGGTGACGTACTCAACTCATGTTGTGTGTGTGTGTGTAGGTGGTGACGTACTCAATGAGTGTGTGTGTGTGTGTGTGTGTGTGTGTGTGTGTGTGTGTGTGTGTGTAGGTGATGACGTACTCAACTCATGTTGTGTGTGTGTGTGTGTGTGTGTGTAGGTGGTGACGTACTCAATGAGTGTGTGTGTGTGTGTGTGTGTGTGTGTGTGTGTGTGTGTGTGTGTGTGTGTGTGTAGGTGATGACGTACTCAATGTGTGTGTGTGTGTGTGTGTGTGTGTAGGTGATGACGTACTCAATGTGTGTGTGTGTGTGTGTGTGTGTGTGTGTGTGTGTGTGTGTGTGTGTGTGTGTAGGTGATGACGTACTCAATGAGTGTGTGTGTGTGTGTGTGTGTGTGTGAGTGTGTGTGTGTGTAGGTGATGACGTACTCAATGAGTGTGTGTGTGTGTGTGTGTGTGTGTAGGTGGTGACGTACTCAACTCATGTTGTGTGTGTGTGTGTGTGTGTGTGTGTGTGTGTGTAGGTGATGACGTACTCAATGTGTGTGTGTGTGTGTGTGTGTGTGTGTAGGTGATGACGTACTCAGCTCATGTTGTGTGTGTGTGTGTGTGTGTGTGTGTGTGTGTGTGTAGGTGGTGACGTACTCAACTCATGTTGTGTGTGTGTGTGTAGGTGGTGACGTACTCAATGAGTGTGTGTGTGTGTGTGTGTGTGTGTGTGTGTGTGTGTGTGTGTGTAGGTGATGACGTACTCAACTCATGTTGTGTGTGTGTGTGTGTGTGTGTGTAGGTGGTGACGTACTCAATGAGTGTGTGTGTGTGTGTGTGTGTGTGTGTGTGTGTGTGTGTGTGTGTAGGTGATGACGTACTCAATGTGTGTGTGTGTGTGTGTGTGTGTGTAGGTGATGACGTACTCAATGTGTGTGTGTGTGTGTGTGTGTGTGTGTGTGTGTGTGTGTAGGTGATGACGTACTCAATGAGTGTGTGTGTGTGTGTGTGTGTGTGTGTGTGTGTGTGTGTGTGTGTAGGTGATGACGTACTCAATGAGTGTGTGTGTGTGTGTGTGTGTGTGTGTGTGTGTGTGTGTGTGTAGGTGGTGACGTACTCAATGAGTGTGTGTGTGTGTGTGTGTGTGTGTGTGTGTGTGTAGGTGATGACGTACTCAACTCATGTTGTGTGTGTGTGTGTGTGTGTGTGTGTGTGTGTGTGTGTGTGTGTGTAGGTGATGACGTACTCAACTCATGTTGTGTGTGTGTGTGTGTGTGTGTGTGTAGGTGATGACGTACTCAATGAGTGTGTGTGTGTGTGTGTGTGTCTGTAGGTGATGACGTACTCAATGAGTGTGTGTGTGTGTGTGTGTGTGTGTGTGTGTGTGTGTGTGTAGGTGATGACGTACTCAATGAGTGTGTGTGTGTGTGTGTGTGTGTGTGTGTGTGTGTGTGTAGGTGATGACGTACTCAATGAGTGTTGTGTGTGTGTGTGTGTGTGTGTGTGTAGGTGATGACGTACTCAATGAGTGTTGTGTGTGTGTGTGTGTGTGTGTGTGTGTGTGTGTGTGTGTAGGTGATGACGTACTCAATGAGTGTGTGTGCTAGAGATTCCGGCTCACCTCCTCTCTCCTCGACTGCCCTGGTAAACATCGAGATATCCGACATCAACGACAACCCGCCCACCTTCAGCACAGCCAATCACACTGCAGTTATCCAGGTATCAGCCAATCACACTGAAGTATGCCTGACCTGAGTATACATATGATGATGGTGATGATGATGATGATGATGATGGTGATGATGATGATGATGATGATGGTGGTGATGATGATGATGATGATGATGATGGTGATGATGGTGGTGATGATGGTGATGGTGATGATGATGATGATGATGATGGTGATGATGATGATGATGGTGATGATGATGATGATGATGGTGATGATGATGATGATGGTGATGATGATGATGATGATGATGATGATGGTGGTGATGATGATGATGATGGTGATGATGGTGATGATGATGGTGATGGTGATGATGGTGATGATGATGATGATGATGATGATGGTGATGATGGTGATTTTGTTCCTCTCCAGGAGAACACACCCTCCAGAACCAGCATCCTGCAGCTGTCTGTCACAGATAAAGACTCCGCCCACAACGGACCACCCTTCCTGTTTCGCATCCTATCAGGTAACGAAGGGGCGGAGTTTCATCTGGATAAGGAGGGACTTCTGACATCCAATCAAGTCTTCAGGAGAGAGATAGCCACTGAATACATCTTACAAGTTCAGGTGAGACAGGCCGACACACACACGAACACACACACATACATACACACACTCACTCTCTTTCAAACACACACAAGCACACACACACACACAAGCACACATACACTCATACACACACTCACTCACTCTTTCTCTCTCTCTCTCTCACACACACACACACACTCTTTATCTTAAACACACAACCCCTCTCCCCCCCACCTCCTCCCTCTCAGGCGTGGGATTCTGGCCGACCCTCCCTGTCGTCCGGGGCAACAGTGGTGGTGCGTGTGATTGAAGAAAGTGTTCACCCCCCCTCTGCATTGCCTCTGCAGGTCAGTGTGTGTGTGTGTGTGTGTGTGTGTGTGTGTGTGTGTGTGTGTGTGTGAGAGAGAGTGTGTCTGAGAGTGTGGTGTGTGTCTGAGAATATGTGTCTGAGGGTGTGGTGTGTGTCTGAGAGTGTGGTGTGTGTGTGTGTGTGTGTGAGAGAGAGAGAGAGAGAGTGTGTCTGAGGGTGTGGTGTGTGTCTGAGAGTGTGGTGTGTGTCTTTGTGTGTGTGTGTGTAAGAGAGAGAGTGTGTGTCTGAGAGTGTGGCGTATGTCTGAGAGTGTGATGTGTGTCTTTGTGTGTGAGTGTGTGTGAGTAAGAGCGTATGGTGTGTGAGTGTGTGTTTGTGTGAGAGAGAGTGTGTGTGTCTTTGTGTGTGAGTGCGTTGCGTGGCTGTGTGTGTGTGTGTGTGAGTGTGTGTATGCATGTGTGTGAGAGGGTGTTTGTGTGAAATGTGATGCATGTGTGTGTGTGAGTGTGTGTATGCATGTGTGTGAGAGGGTGTTTGTGTGTATTTGGGGTTAAGAGTACAGAACAGACAGAGATGATGATGAGGTCACCTGATGATGAGGTCACCTGATGATGAGGTCACGTGATGATGAGGTCACCTGATGATGTAGTAGCTTTGTCACTCCCTGATGTGAGTCGCTACCTGATGTGAGTCACGCATGCTCAGATTGGTAGGTTTTACGGCATAACGCCAAGGGATCCGACTGAAATCTATAAAATAATTTACTTTTCTGTTTAAAAAACGTTTTAGCTATCTAAGATTGTTTGATTGCTAACGTTAGCAAACGCCATTCAAGTGACAGCCTTTGTTGTGCTTGATTGCTTACTTAGCCTAGCAGCTACTGAACAAACTTCGTTATGTAGGTCAATTTTTATTGATATTACAGAAGTCTCTCGCTAGCAGGCTACTTCAGCCTCTAATCTAAAACTGACATTAGAGATCATGCCGTGAAAATGTGATGCCTTACGCTAAATAATACATTACTGCTGTGTAGGCTAATGTCATTATTCTGTGGCTAACAGCACTGGTAGTCGCAAAGTAGCAAAGTGACGCATGCGCGACTCACATCCGGTAGCGACTCACATCGGGGAGTGACAGCTTGCTAGGACGGACGCTCATGAGGTCACGTGATGATGAGGTCACCTGATGATGAGGTCACGTGATGATGAGGTCACCTGATGATGTAGTAGCTTGCTAGGACGGACGCTCATGAGGTCACCTGATGATGTAGTAGCTTGCTAGGACGGACGCTCATGAGGTCACCTGATGATGTAGTAGCTTGCTAGGACGGACGCTCATGAGGTCACGTGATGATGTAGTAGCTTGCTAGGACGGACGCTCATGAGGTCAC
>NW_027468598.1:39849712-39850960 GCF_046254945.1 Alosa pseudoharengus | reverse complement strand
TCACACACACACTCACACTTACACACACACACACAAACACACACACACACTCACACACACTCTCACACACACACACACACTTACACACACACACACAAACACACACACACACACACTCACACACACACACTCACACTTACACACACACACACAAACACACACACACACACACACACACACACACACTCACACACACACACACTCACACACACTCACACACACACAAACACACCCACACACTCACACTCTCACACACACACACACACACAAACACACACACTCACACACACACACACAAACAGACACACACTCAGCTACATGACCCCACGCTTTATATGACACACACACTGCTGAGTACACACACACACACACACACACACACAGTGTTAATGTAACTCTCTCTGCAGATTGTAGCGGTAGTGATGAGGATGGTGTGTGTGTGTGTGTGTGTGTGTGTGTGAGTGTGTGTGGGTGGGTGTGGTGTGTGTGTGTGTGTGTGTGTGTAACTCTCTCTCTCTCTGTGCAGATGGTAGCGGTGGTGATGACGAGGGTGTGTGTGTGTGTGTGAGTGTGTGTGTGTGTGTGTGTGTGTGTGTGTGCTGGTGTGTGTGTGTGTGTGTGTGTGCGGGTGTGTGTGTGTGTGTGTGCGGGTGTGTGTGTGTGCGTGTGTGTGTGTGTGCGGGTGTGTGTGTGTGTGTGTGCAGGTGTGTGTGTGTGTGTGTGTGTAACTCTCTCTCTCTGTGCAGATGGTAGCTGTGGTGATGACGAGGGTGTGTGTGCGGGTGTGTGTCCAGTGGACATGCGTTGTGTCGGAACCTTCGGCTCCAGTGGACCATACAGCTGCCAGTGTCCCCCTGGCAAACTAGGAGAGTGCGCAGGTCAGTGTGTGTGTGTGTGTGTGTGTGTGTGTGTGGGGGGGGGGGGGGGGGGGGGGTGCATGTGTGTGTGTGTGTGTGTGGGGGGGAGTGTGCATGTGTGTGTGTGGGGGAGAGTGCGCAGGTCAGAGGGGTGTGTGTGGGGGTGAGTGTGTGTGTGTGGGGGGGGGGGGGGGGAGTGTGCATGTGTGTGTGTGTGTGGGGGGGGGGGGGAGGGGGGGTGTGTGTGCATGTGTGTGGGGGGGGGGGGTGAGTGTGTGTGTGTGTGTGTGTGGGGGGGGGGGGGGGTGAGTGTGCATGTGTGTGTGTGGGGGGGGGGGTGAGTGTGCATGTGTGTGTGGGGGGAGGGGGTGAGTGTGTGTGTGTGTGTGGG
>NW_027468598.1:39832212-39837212 GCF_046254945.1 Alosa pseudoharengus | reverse complement strand
TGTGTATGAAATACACCCTACACATACACGATCACTTAGTTTCAATTTCAACCGTTTTGTCATAGGCTAAAACCTGGCAACCCAAAACCCAAATAAGGAAGCGGGTGCTGACAGCACAGCCTGAGTCTCGTCGTAAGCAAGCGGGCTAGATGAATGGCCTATCCAGAACTAGCTGTTGTGAAATTGTTGGGAATTTAATTGATTAACACATCACATAAACTGTTATTGAGTGTTGTTGATACACTGAACTTGTGCCCTCGGAACCAAATCTGACAGCAAGCAGCTTTGGAGTTTTGGAAGTAGGCTGCAGGCAGGCAGCTGGTGGATACATAACTGGCATGCGTAAGGTAATGGTAAGGTAAAAGCAACGACCGAAATGCAGTGTTGAAACACGTGTATGAAACGTATTAAATATGCAAACACAGATCCGGTATAAACACTGACCCCGCCCCCCCCCCCGAAAAAAAATCCCGTCTCCCGTTTTTGGAAAGCTAAATGTTGACAGGTATGATCGTGACAGAAGAACCATCCCAACTTTGGATGCGGTTATCTTAGCGATACTTTTTGCAATAGGCCTACCCTCGATATACATATCGTTGGAAAGCTTAGTTTATTGCCGTTCATGTGAGCACAATTAATTTTGAAATTTTTACCAAAGCGACTGGTTTCGTCTTGCAGGGTCACATAATCAGCACCTTGCATTTTGAGCATTGCACATAACCTGTAGAATTTCCCTCAGAATCCAGCACCACTCCAAACACTTTCCAGACTTCTGATTTTCCCACTCCTGTAGTAGCGACGGTGAATTCACCTGGGGCAAGTTTAGCCTACTTTTCACCAACTCCATCTTCTTGTCTGCCCCTGCCCCTCTCCATGATGCACGTTGCACGCAGCAGCAGACTTTCTTTACGGTGAACCGCTGCGATGATTAATAAAAAAAATGTTTTCACTGAGCAGAAAAGATTAAGCCCGAGGCCGACCCGACCCGAGTCATTTGCTTATATTTTCGTGAACCTGCGGGTCCCGTCGGGTTTGTCGGGCCGACCCGACCCGTTGAGAACTCTAGTGTGTGTGTGTGTGTGTGTGTGTGTGTGATTTCACAGAGTTGATGTTCGAAGGTTAGTCAGACATTACTGAAGTTGCAATAAGTCACAATCCTTTATGCTAACGTTGCAAAATCACCTAAATACAATCTATGATAATTCACGATTAATGAGTTTACTCGAAACGACATTGAGTAGACAGCATTATGTTGGTGTTACTTAAAACCTATTTTAACTTCTCACCATTTGGCCAACGTAATGATAACACTCTATAATATAATCTATATCTATATCTTTTATTTATAATACTCCAGCCTACTATATGCTTGTATGCTTGTACTGTTTGAGTTAGTGAGTTTTAGGTCGGCTCAGTTACCCTGAGGTTATAAAAGCGTTGCCTACCGTTCAACTAGCCTACTAGCCAACTAGCCTATCAAAACGTTTATTTGTTGATCCCCTTGCAGTGTCCTAAAGTGGCTAGGGATGGGGATAACGGTGACATTTCACTTTAAGACTCTTTAAGACTATTGTAATCTAACAAAACGCTACTTTTGCTTCTTAATTGTATCATAACAACAATTAAAAATGTTTGAAATTAGTCAAATAAAGTGATGGAGTCTAGTTAGTTTCACTTGGTTGAAGCTAGGCCATATGCAAGTGCTTTAGACTACTGTATAGTATAAAACTTCGGGCTATTTTCATTCATTTGTTTGTTTGTTTACTTGTTTAACTTTATTTCAAAAATGCTGTTGGAATGCTGTTGCATTTTTGTGTTGAGATTATGAAAAGCTCTCTGTAAAACATATTACTTATATTTCATAAAATATAATAAAATGTTGCTTAGAACCCAAAGCAATGAAATATCCATGTTGTTTTACTCATAATACGTTTCATAAATGTATAATCCAGCTCATACAAAACCCAGGAATTATGAAAAATCAGTCGTTTTTCCCGGTGAAAACGCGTCTAGGAAATGCTCCATTTCATTCATTTCTCCCATTGCTGTCTCGAAAAATCCAGATAAAGAGTTTTAGACCTTTGGCTGACCAGCTATGGCGTGTACTGTGTACATATTTTCATTTCTGTGCGAGGGAACTACTTGTCCCACCAGCTTGACGATAGTTTGAATGAAAGACAACAAGATTACTTTTTCCAGCAGAGTAAATTCAACTTCCAAGAAAATCAGTTTTCATCGGATGATACACATCGCTTATGACAGCCTCGGATGATACACATCGCTTATGACAGCCTCGGCATCCATCTTGGATTCCAGCAGGTTACGAAAGTGTGGGAATTAAGACATAAACATTTCCATGGCAACGGTGATCTCTACCAATCAAAGGCTCTCCTTTTACACGTTAGGATTTTAGATGCCCCATGAACTTTTGGTGTCTATATGAGTATATACAATTGCTTAGTCATGTCATAGATGGTTTTAAGTCTACCATGGACGGTTATGATTTTATGGTTTATAATCCAGTTCTCAATAGAGAAATTGAATAGGATTCTTACTTCTGGGACTGTTAAGCTCTATTGCCTATAGATATTAGAAAGCTAGATACCACATTGGGCTCCAGAACGTAGATATTAGAAAGCTAGATACCACATTGGGCTCCAGAACATAGATATTAGAAAGCTACATACCGCATTGGGCTCCAGAACGTATGTAAATTACTGTTCCGGTTCCGGCGCCGTCGAAAGAGGCAGCCTGTCGAGGTAGCTCCGTGTCTTTTCTTGAATTTCCCCTTGAGGATCAATAAAGTATCTATCTATCTATCTATCAAATAGCGTCGCCATCTTGATCAATAAAGTATCTATCTATCAAATAGCGTCGCCATCTTGATCAATAAAGTATCTATCTATCAAATAGCGTCGCCATCTTGATCAATAAAGTATCTATCTATCTATCTATCAAATAGCGTCGCCATCTTGATCAATAAAGTATCTATCTATCTATCAAATAGCGTCGCCATCTTGATCAATAAAGTATCTATCTATCTATCTATCTATCAAATAGCGTCGCCATCTTGATCAATAAAGTATCTATCTATCTATCTATCAAATAGCGTCGCCATCTTGATCAATAAAGTATCTATCTATCTATCTATCAAATAGCGTCGCCATCTTGGTGGGGGCAACGTTCACTGGAGGCCAACGGAGGAGCATGTGACTCTGACTGGAAATCAGACAGGTGTGTGATTGGACATCACACAGGTGCCTCTGATTCCTGGCAAGTGTTGCCCTGAGCAATATGGAGGCCGTATGCCATCTAATAGAACTCGACGGACAATAGGGTATCTGTCTTTGTAATATCTGTGCCATTACGATGTTGGATTGATCAGCGTATTCACAAGGCTTTCCCGGTTGCATAGAGCGATGGTTCTCAAGATATGATCTACCGCAGGGAATTGGGCAAACAAGCTGTGAATCAGGCACCCCAGCTTTGATTGACAATAACTCAAGCCTTCAGCAAGCCTCGAAGATGAGACCTGGATGTCCCTGTAGCAGAGTAGACCATTCCGATGACATACGATTTTACCGCAAGAACCCTAAAAAACGCCCCTGAAAACCGTCTTAAAAAAGAATGCAAAAGCACCTTTTTACCAAAAATGCATACAGACAATAAAACTTACTACACAAGAACCCTTTTGAGTAGAAGCATAATCTTGGTGTCAAATTAAAGCTAACCCTCTGGAGTTTCTTGTTCATTCTGCCCCCTCACTACAACTAACTGTCCCCTTACTACAACCAACTTCCCCTCACTACAACTAACTCACTATAACTAACTGCCCCATCACTACAACTAACTGCCCCCTCACTACAACCAACTGCCCCCTCACTACAACCAACTGCCCCATCACTACAACTAACTGCCCGTCACTACAACTAACTCACTATAACCAACTGCCCCCTCACTACAACTAACTGCCCCCTCACTACAACTAACTGCCCCCTCCCTACAACTAACTGCCCTCACTACAACTGCCCCCTCACTACAACCAACTGCCCCCTCACTACAACTAACTGCCCCCTCACTACAACTAGCTGTACTTCAAAGTGTTTCAGCGTTCAGAAAAACTGTAATAAGTCTAGATTGCATGGCAGTGACTGTCATATAATCAAAAAAGCATTATTTCACATGAATCTGCTAAAACACAGTTACACTCTGTTGTGTATTACATCACACAGTCTGACCGTTTCTGATAATTCTACTGGGTCTTAGCTTTCATAAGAGGTCAAGCATTTGATGATGGGCCAAGGCTTTCATAAGAGGTCAAGCATAGCATTTGATGATGGACTAATGTATGTGTGGACAGCTTTCATAAGAGGTCAAGCATAGCCTTTGATGATGGGTCAATGTATGTGTGGACAGTGGCCTTTTTTTTTTACAGCAGATATATAGGTTCAAAATGTCGGTTATCGGCATCCATTGACTAGTAATAATCGGTATCAGTATCGGCCCTGAAAAAGCCATATCGGTCGACCCCTAGTGTGTGTGTGTGTATGTGTGTGTGTATATGTGTGTTTCACGTAGTGATCTCTCTCTCTCTCTCTCTCTCTCTCTCTCTCTCTCTCTCCACTCTTACTAGTGTCTGTTATGGACCAGAATCAGACATACAACAGAGGTGACTCCCTCCCTCTCTCTTTCTCTCTCTCTCTCCTCTCCCTCCCTCTCTCTCTTTTCCTCTCCCTCCCTCTCTCCCCTCTTTCTCTGTCTCGCTCTCTCTCCTTTGTACTGTGTGTGTGTGTGTGTTTGCCTGCCTCCATTGTGGATTGCTATAACACACAACCCCAAGTGTGTGTGTGTGTGTGTGTGTGTGTCCCTGCGCTTCTGTGATTCATGTCATATGCTTGTGCCACATTCCAGCTTTCTGTTCTCTAGTGATGGACTGATGATGTTGATGATGATGATGATTCTTGTTGCCATAGTGATGACCATTGTCTTTCAGGCTGTCG
>NW_027468598.1:39744712-39829712 GCF_046254945.1 Alosa pseudoharengus | reverse complement strand
GAGCAATTCTCAACAATATTAGGACAATTTAAAAACATTAGAGTACAGTAATAATAAGTGCATCAGTTAGTGCTGTTTTTAACAGTTACGTGTCAGTTTAAGACGGCTGGTGAGTGCTAGGATCAGCAAGACTTCTTGTAAGTGTTGCTATGAGAGGAGATGTTCTCTAAAGAGCTGGGTCTTCAGGAGTTTTTTGAAAATGGAGAGGGATGTCCCTGCCCTTGTAGGAACTGGCAGTGTGTTCCACCAACGAGGAACAACAGATGAGAAAAGTTTGGATTGGCCTGAGCGTACTGGTGGTAGAGCTAGACGTCGTTCGTCTGAGGAGCGCAGCGGTCTGGAGGTAGCGCATGTCTGTATGAGGGCATTTAAGTAGGTGGGAGCAGAACCGGAGACTACTTTGGCAAGCGTTAGAGCCTTAAATTTGATGCGGGCCGCCATAGGTAGCCAATGTAGCTGGATGAGTAGCGGGGTAACATGTGCCCTCTTGGGTTGGTTGTAGACCAGGCGCGCCGCCGCGTTCTGGATCATCTGAAGTGGTTTCACTGCGCAGGCTGGGAGACCTGTCAGGAGGGCGTTGCAGTAGTCGAGTCGTGAGATGACTATTGCCTGAACCAGAAGTTGGGTGGCATCTTGAGTTAAGTAAGTCCTGATTTTCCGTATATTGTAGAGTGTGAAACGGCATGACCGGGCGACTGAGGCAACATGATCTGAGAAGTTTAGTTGGTTGTCGAGAACAACTCCTAGATTTCTTGCAGTCCTGGTAGGTGAAACAGACAGGGAGTCAAATTTGATGTTGATGTCGTGGTGTATGGTAGGTTTAGCTGGGAGGACCAGCAGTTCAGTCTTTGAGAGGTTCAGCTGGAGGTGGTGTGCCTTCATCCATGTAGCTATGTCTGAGAGGCAATCCGAGATCCGATGATAGTAGCTTAGTCAACACTATGTCAGTTTTATCAACCGAAAAAATAGTAATCCAGATTTCACTTGAAAATCAGAGTAGCTCCCGATGACAGGCCTACGTTAGCTACGTTAGCTATGTTAGCTATGTTAGCTATGTTAGCTACGTTAGCTGCAGACGCAGACAGCTGCAGACAACACGGAACAGTTCGCTGGAAGGACCCGTAGCCCAGGCGCTGCCAGCTTTGGATGCAACTTCATCTTCGCTAACAGCCCCTCAACTTCATCTTCGCTAACAGCCCCTCACGTCGACTCGTCCAGGCACTTAGGCGCATATTTTGTTTGTTCCTGTAGGCTACTGCCTGTCATGTTCAATAATGTGGTTATGTAACCATGTTACATAACCATAACCATGTAGCCTGCGGAAGACTAGGCCTAGCACTATTTAGGACTGAGTAGACTACGTTAGTCCAGCCAGAAAATAGTCTTCAAACTCTTAAGCTTTAATGGTCATGCGTGTATTAAGACGTGGTGTTAACTAAAATCGCAGGTGTATCGCTATTAGACTCCTACATTTTTTGACTCCCAAAATGGCAGTGTTAATATCTCCATTCTGGTTGTTATGGGAACAATAAGCCGGAATCCTCTATACGATTTGTAATGTCATCCTACTCCAGACCCTGTGAGATTGGTGATGTCATCCTACTCCAGACCCTGTGAGATTGGTGATGTCATCCTGATTAGACTGGACAGCCGTGAGGGTAACGATAGGAGGTAGAGATGGGTAGCCTGATGATAAAGTTATTCTTGCTATTATTTAATTAATTCCTATGTTTCATTTATTTATAGCACGTTGTATTTTTATGTTATTTTGTTAACACACATGTGCTTTTGCAACGCTGCTTTGTAGTCTTACTGGAATTTAAGTCTGGTCACACGCCATTTGGATTTGATAATGGGTCGTTTTTTAGCCCAGCCTGGAAGCTTCAATTTACCCCGCTCACAAAATTGAGGATGTCAAATGCTTCAATTGCTGTTTTCTGTTTGTCCTCTGAAAGTTATTTTGCTATTAATATCTCGTATAACAGACATGGTTCTCCAATGGAAGCTGTTGTGTTGTAAACGAAATCAACTCTAGCGCACTTACTTGGGAGTCTCTGGGGTAATAAGTCGTCTCTAGCGAGCTTACTTGGGAGTCTCTGGGGTAATAAGTCGTCTCTAGCGAGCTTACTTGGGAGTCTCTGGGGTAATAAGACGTCTCTCGCGAGCTTACTTGGGAATCTCTGGGGTAATAAGACGAGTCTCTGGGGTAATAAGACGTCTCTAGTGCTTACTTGAGACTCTCTGGGGTAATAAGACGAGTCTCTGGGGTAATAAGACGTCTCTAGCGGAGTCTCTGGGGTAATAAGACGAGTCTCTGGGGTAATAAGACGTCTCTAGCGGAGTCTCTGGGGTAATAAGACGAGTCTCTAGTGGAGGCCCCCGTCCACCATCCAGTCACAATGTATGTGTATGTGTGTGTGTGTGTGTGCATATGTGTGTGTGTGTGTGTGTGTGTGAGTGAATGAGTGAGTGTGCGTGTGTGCGAGTGAGAGAGACCTTGTTGTTCCCTGACCATAGAGAGAAACAGAGAAAGAGAGAGAGGAAGGAGAAATGAAGGGAGGAAGGGGGGGATAGAGAGAGAGACTTAGAGGAAGAGAGGAAGGGGGGATAGAGAGAGAGAGACTTAGAGGAAGAGAGGAAGGGGGGATAGAGAGAGAGAGAGACTTGGAAGAGACTTGGAAGAGAGAAGCATGTTGTCACAGGAGACTAGGGTGGTTAAACTCAGGCAGGAGTGTGTGTGGGTGTGTATGTGTGAGAGAGATTGGGTGTGTATGTGTGTGTGTGTGATGGGGGACTGCATTGTGACGTTGCTGATAGTGTATAGTTGTGTTTCTTTAGACTGATTGTACAGTGTAAATAGACCCCAGAGCAGAGTTTATACCAATACATCTGCAGGGAGGCACACACACACACACACACTCATACAAATACACACACTTGTACAGACACACACACACACACACACACACACACACACTTACACTTATACACACACACACACACACTTTCTCTGATCCCTTTCTGAATGCTTCCAGTAAGTTCTGTACTCTGAGGGCGTGTCGGGACAGATCAAATGTTTTTTAAACAGAAAATTAAATAAACAGTTCAACTCAACAGGTAGCCTCTGAATGTGTGTGTGCGTGTGAGTGTAAGTGAATAGGACTGTGTGTGAGTTAGTCTGAGAGTATGTGTGCGTGTGTGTGTTTGCAGCGTTAATGTGTTTGGTTGTTGTGTGGTGTAAGTGTGTGTGTTAGAAGTGTCTACTGAAGCATGGGTCTGAAGCAACGAATGTGTATTTTAGCAATCTGAAACAGCTAGTGTGTCCAGTCCACATTTGCTAATTTAACGGTGTGATTTTGGGATCAGAGACCGCATGCATTGTTCAAAAGGGTTGTTCTTCTGTTTCTTAATCAGTCATGGGTGTGTTTTGGACGTAACATCTTTCAAAAAAACAATGAGAGTGACATTTGTGAACGTAGCCTGAAAAAAAACAACCTTACCTCAATAATGTTCGAATGACTGAATAAAACTAGAATTGCATCTCCGAGGAACTGTAAGAGTGGGTTTGATCAGGGGCATGGAACCCGGCTTCATTCAAGGATTCCAACAGTACCTCATTTTGGAAAATCGGACATACAAGTCAAAAGTTACATGCAAAAACCATCAAAAACCGCCGAAAAACAGGAATAACGCATAAACGACAAGGGGCAGCCACACAAAAAACGCAAGCAACATACACCTGTTCGGGCCTGAATTTTTAGAGATGGAACCGTGTCGATAGCTCAAACGCTCTAGGAGTCCGCACAAAAAGTGAGTGAACGGAAAAAATAAATAAAAAAAGTAAACTTAAAGGGGTGGTTCAGGATTTTCAACACGTTTCATCCAGACCTTCTAGTTGCAGAGTTCGCAGGTGCTAGGCTAGCGCAAGTCATCAGTATCTGTTAGCCAGCCACTAAAAACAGTCTTACCCACTCCACAGTACACCCAAGGCAAATAAATTATAATGCCAAACTATCGATGTTGATGTCTGTGTTTAGTGTTAGAAATAAAACTACCCTTGCATCGCATTGCAATAGTTATACTTTGTTCCCTGAAGTTGGTAGTAAGGCTACGTTCACAAATGTCACTCTCATTGTTTCCATAAATGCACAAATAGGCTGACACCAGACATAATTTCACTGCATTTCTTACTTCCAGTAACTATATGCATGTGACAATAAACTTCCTTGTATCCTTGTATAAGCAACGGCAGCGGCGGACTGATATTACCTAGGCTACTACTAGGTGTCCCGATTGGAGTGCGCTTCTCTGTTTACTTTTCGGCGCAGTACTACTAACCGGAGCAAGTAAAATTCAACCGCTGCTGAGAAACTAGTCCCTCTAAATGTAATGCGATCATTTAAAATGCAAGGACAGAATAATGTTAGAAATAAAATTATCACCACAGACATTTACATCGATAGTCTGAGAGAGAAGTCCGGACTCACAGGCTCACAGACTTTGGTGCGCGTTATCGCAGAATTCGTAAGGGCTGTCCCAAAGTTACATTTCAATAAGGGCTTAGGGCTGTCCCAAGTCGCATTCGTAAGGGCTTAGGGCTGTCCCAAAGTCGCATTCGTAAGGGCTTAGGGCTATCCCAAAGTCGCATTTTAAATTCGTAAGGGCTGTCCCAAAGTCGCATTCGTAAGGGCTGTCCCAAAGTCGCATTCATAAGGGCTTAGGGCTGTCGCAAAGTCGCATTTCAAAGGGTGTGAGGGTTTGAGTACACACTAACTGAGCCCTTTCAGGGTGTGAGGTACTCTAACTGAACCCTTTCCGTGAGTCTGCATCAGTGCACACTTCACCAAAGGGAGACCATGGGGAATCCGGAAGTGTGTGTGTGTGTTGCTCAGTGTGTGTGTGTGTGTGCATCGGTGCAGGCTTCACCAAAGGGAGACCATGGGAAATCCGGAAATTACAAAGGTAAACAACAGCACGACACACGTGCATGGTGCAAGTGTCAGCAACATCTTTGTTATTAAACATCGCCAAGGTAACCTGTGATGTCGTGAAGTGCTGTCCCAATCCCAGTTATACCCATCTAAGCCCATGTGGCCTCACACACACACACACACTCACTCACTCATCACCTGAGATCAGTTAAGTCTGAGTCCTCAGGGCACTTTGTGATTCAGCAAGAGAGAGAGCGAGAGAGATAAGAGTGATGAGGTATTTAAAGATTGAAAATTCATTTATTAACAATTTATTATTCAAATTCTAGTAGTGTTAACACTCGGAGGCCTGACGCCCAACATTCCATGTGTGTGTGTGCCTCAAAGAGTCCATGTAAACACATACCTGATGAGTGTGTGTGTGTGTGTTAGGGTCCATGAAAGCTGTCCATGTAAACACATACCTGATGAGTGTGTGTGTGTGTGTGTGTGTGTGTTAGGGTCCATGAAAGTAACCCGTGACCAACAGGACAGCTGTGTGTGTGTGTGTGTGTGTGTGTGTGTTAGGGTCCATGAAAGTAGCCCATGTAAACACCTGGTGGTCTGGAATGTAAGCAAGGTCAAATCCAAAACATACTGTACACCCATTTTCATTTCACAGGGTGTGGCACTGTATGGTCCCTCTGTGTGTGTGTGTGTGTGTGTGTGTCTACAGTTTGGTCATTGTGTGTATTTGTTTGCACACAGTTGTTTTGATCAGTATGTGTGTGTTTTGGTCAATGTGTGTGCGTGTGTGTGGGGGTGTTGTTCAGTGTGTGTGTGTGTTCAGTGTGTGTGTGTTGTTCAGTGTGTGGGGGTGTTCAGTGTGTGTGTGTGTGTGTTCAGTGTGTGTGTGTGTGTTCAGTGTGTGTGTGTGTTCAGTGTGTGTGTGTGTGTGTGTTCAGTGTGTGTGTGTGTGTTCAGTGTGTGTGTGTGTGTTCAGTGTGTGGGGGTGGCAGTGGACAGGCCAGTAGGGGTGGGCGTTGTCCAGGTGGCATTATCGTTGTGAAGGGTCTGGTCGCCAGGGGCGATGATCTCCTCCAAGGTGGCGTAGGTTCCGGTGAGGAACCCCAGAATGCCAATCAGCACGATGGTCAGATCTTTGGCCAGGACGGAGAGAGGGAGGGAGGGAGAGAGCGAGGGATGGAGAGAGAGCGAGGGAGAGGCGGACGATGAGGCGGACGACAGAAGCAGCAGCTCCACCAGTGGTGGGAACACCAGCGCCAACGCAGAGCTGCTGAAAGCCCCCACCAGAGAAATGACCACGTCCAGCCGGGGAACCAGCACCGCCATCACACCTGCACACACACACATTATACACACATTATACACACACATTATACACACACACACATTATACACACACATTATACACACATTATACACACACACATTATACACACACACACACACACATTATACACACATTATACACACATTATACACACACACATTATACACACATTATACACACACACACATTATACACACATTATACACACACACACATTATACACACACACACATTATATACACACACACACACACACTCACAGGGATGTTAAGCTAAAGGTGGTTTGCTGGTTAACCAGCTTGTTTGACCACCCTATGATGGTTGACCTGCTAGACCAGCAAATCTCTTGCGAAAACATACCTTCAGCTGGTTTACCCAGCTTATGATGGTAATTCAGATGGTTTTCCTTGTCGTACCACCTCAAGCTGGTCATTTTAGCTGGTGTTGCTGGTCTACACTGCTGGTTTAACTGGCCGTGCCAGCTTATGTTGGTCATTCTAGCAAACCAGCTTGACAAAGACCAGCTAAAACCAGCTAAACCCAGCTACCAGCATAAGCTGGTTTCTAGCTGTTTTTTTCAGCAGGGTTTATAACTCTGCTGAAACCCTGCTTATGCAGGTAGCTGGTTTTAGCTGGTCTTTGCTGGTTTTCTTCCAGCTCTTGCTGGTCTTTGCTGGTGTAGCTGGTTGGGCCACCAGCTGGATGTGCTGGGGTGACCATCTGAGGAAGCTGGTCATGCTGGTTTGACCAGCCTGTCTTGTGGGAAACAGCTGGTGCAAGATGGTCATGCTGGTGACCAGCCTGCCAAGCTTGACATTGTTTGTGTAAGATGGTCATGCTGGCTTGACCAACATAAGCTGGCACGGCCAGTTAAACCAGCAGTGTAGACCAGCAACACCAGCTAAAATGACCAGCTTGAGGTGGTACGACAAGCAAAACCAGCTGAATTACCATCGTTAGGTGGGTAAACCAGCTGAAGGTATGTTTTCGCAAGAGATTTGCTGGTCTAGCTGGTCAACCATCATAGGGTGGTCAAACAAGCTGGTCAACAAGCTGGTCAACCAGCAAACCACCTTTAGCTGGTCAGGCTGGTTTTTTCAGTACCCTGCTGAAAAAAACAGCTAGAAACCAGCTTATGCTGGTAGCTGGTTTTAGCTGGTCTTTGCTGGTTTTCTTCCAGCTCTTGCTGGTCTTTGCTGGTGTAGCTGGTTGGGCCACCAGCTGGATGTGCTGGGGTGACCATCTGAGGAAGCTGGTCATGCTGGTTTGACCAGCCTGTCTTGTGGGAAACAGCTGGTGCAAGATGGTCATGCTGGTGACCAGCCTGCCAAGCTTGACATTGTTTGTGTAAGATGGTCATGCTGGCTTGACCAACATAAGCTGGCACGGCCAGTTAAACCAGCAGTGTAGACCAGCAACACCAGCTAAAATGACCAGCTTGAGGTGGTACGACAAGCAAAACCAGCTGAATTACCATCGTTAGGTGGGTAAACCAGCTGAAGGTATGTTTTCGCAAGAGATTTGCTGGTCTAGCTGGTCAACCATCATAGGGTGGTCAAACAAGCTGGTCAACAAGCTGGTCAACCAGCAAACCACCTTTAGCTGGTCAGGCTGGTTTTTTCAGTAGGGTAGGGATAACTCTGCTGAAACCCTGCTTATGCAGGTAGCTGGATTTAGCTGGTCTTTGCTGGTTTTCTTCCAGCTCTTGCTGGTCTTTGCTGGTGTAGCTGGTTGGGCCACCAGCTGGATATGCTGGCGTGACCATCTGAGGAAGCTGGTCATGCTGGTTTGACCAGCCTGTCTTGTGGGATACAGCTGGTACATGATAGTCATGCTGGTGACCAGCCTGTCAAGCTGGTCATGCTGGTTTGCTAGAATGACCAACATAAGCTGGCATGGCCAGTTAAACCAGCACTATAGACCAGCAACACCAGCTAAAATGACCAGCTTGAGGTGGTACGACAAGCAAAACCAGCTGAATTACCTGGGAAAACCAGCTGAAGGTATGTTTTCGCAAGAGTTTTGCTGGTCTAGCAGGTCAACCATCATATGGTGGTCAAACAAGCTGGTCAACCAGCAAACCACCTTTAGCTGGTCAGGCTGTTTTTTTCAGCAGGGAAGTTACCCGAACACATGGTAAAGACCAAAGAAATTAACAGACAATTACCATATTTTCTGGATTATAAGTCGCACCTTTTTTCATAGTTTGGCTAGCGACTTATAGTCAGGTGCGACAAAATATATATAATTAAACATGTTGTTAAATGTTAATTCCTGCTGGCAGACATGAATCTCTGCACGAACCATACCATTAGCGTCTACAGCCACGAGAGGGCGCTCTAGGCTTGTGACTCGCTGGCTTGTTATGTTAATTTAGCCTATTCAGCTTCCCAGGCACTTCCCATGCGGGGCAGCTGTGGCCTACTGGTTAGGGCATCGGGCTTGTAAATGAAGGGTTGCCGGTTCAATCCCCGACCAGTAGGAAAAAATGTGGGTGCGGGAAGTGGTTGAGCACTGCTCTCCCATGCAAGGAACCTAACCCCTCACTGCTTCCCGAGCGCCGCTGTAGCAGGCAGCTCACTGCTCCGGATTAGTGTGTGCTTCACCTCACTGTGTGCTGAGTGTGTTTTACTAATTCACGGATTGGGATAAATGCAGAGACCAAATTTCCCTCACGGGATGAGTATATATACTTATACTTACTTATGTTCAACACAGCCAACCATTAGCATTTCGCTATTCGCTAGCATCTAGCTAACAAATTACACAGCAAAGGACAACGGCAGTAAGCAAACAAACGTCTAGTCATTGTTAATATTCCTCATCTGGCATAAAGGAGACATCATCTCAACAAACTGCAGCCAGGACATTTTAATTTCCTTGTCACCAAGCTAACCAACTTCAAGCTGAATAGTGTTGCTGAATAACTGTGTTGCATTAACATACCTACCGGACACCTATTCAGCCTGTTGTTCTGTGTGCTATTGTGTAGTTGAATAACTTGCCTTTCCAGATTAAATGTTGGTTCTTGGTTTTGGATTTTGTGAAATAAATGTCTAAATAAATGCGACTTATAGTCCAGTGCGACTTATGTATGTTTTTTTCCTCTTCATGACACATTTTTTGACTGATGAGACTTATACTCCGGAGCAACTTATACTCCAGAGCGACTTATAGTCCGGAAAATACCGTACAATGATTTACAACTAACTTTGCCCTTAAAATTAACTACACGTATTTACAACATTTTAACAATATCTAAATACATTGAATTAAATAAAATATATTAAAAGAATGTCAAATATCTGTCAAATATTGAAACAAACATAATATCTAGGCTACACTTCAGGCAAATGCAAAACTATATCTTTGATTTAGGCTAAATAATTTCCCCATTAAAAAAATAGGCTATAGCCATGCTGTCATGCTATCTGACATATGCATACGCGATATGCCAACTGACATGGGGGAATTCGATGACTATTGCATATGACTATTGCATATGACTATTGTATATTACTATTCAATGACTATTGCATATGACTATTCGATGACTATTGCATTGCACATGGCTGGGGATGTATAAAATATATGTCAAGTTACATTGATTTCCCTCTGAAAAAAATGATGTTATGCTTTTTTTTCCCTGGATTCATTTTGATTTTCCTTGTTGTGCCCCGAGCTTCACAGAACTCCTCACGTCTGTGACAGGCACAAGTAAGATAAGTATAAGTAAGTATAAGTATATATACTCTTTTGATCCCGTGAGGGAAATTTGGTCTCTGCATTTATCCCAATTCGTGAATTAGTGAAACACACTCAGCACACAGTGAACACACAGTGAGGTGAAGCACACACTAATCCCGGCGCAGTGAGCTGCCTGCATCAACAGCGGTGCTCAGAGAACTCAGAGAACAGTGAGGGGTTAGGTGCCTTGCTCAAGGGCACTTCAGTCGTGGATGTGGGCATGGGAGAGCAGTGCTCAACCACTTCCCCCACCCACATTTTCCTACTCCACATTTTCGGAAATCGGTAAACCGGCAACCCTTCGGTTACAAGCCCGAAGCCCTAACCAGTAGGCCACGGCTGCCCCTATAGCCAAATGACCAGCTTGTTTAGGACCCCCCTGAACGCTGTTAGATAGGATGCACTGTGTCCGATGCTGCCTATGAGGTTAGATAGGATGCACTGTGTCCGGTGCTGCCTATGAGGTTAGACAGGATACACTGTGTCCGATGCTGGGGTTAGTATTAACCCTAACCCTAACTGCCTATGAGGAGTTGGTGCACCATCTGGTCTCTGGGCTACTCACAGGTCAGGCAGACGAGCAGAGCCCTGAGGAGCAGCTCGATTGGCCGCTTCCAGCTGTCCGTCACGCGGGCCAGGATGGGCGGGAGCAGGATGTCTGCAGGGACAAAGAACTGCACGACGAAGCTCACACACACCCCGAGAGAGTACAGCACCTTCACCAGCTGGTTGGTCCTGCGCGCACGCACACACACACACACACACACACACACACACACACACACACACACACACACACACACACACACACACACACACACACACACACAGATTAGTATGCCTTGTATTTACTGATGATATTGAGGGGTAGAGTGTGTGCATTCGTGTGTCTGTGTGTGTGTTTGTGTGTACCATCTCTCCCTTCTTTGGTGAATGTATGTGTGTGTGTGTGTGTGTGTGTGTGTGTGTGTGTGTGTGTGTGTGTCCTTGCATGTTTTTAAGGTCTGCCATGGAAAAGGTTGAGAATCTACCAGCTATCGTGCGACAGGTTGAAAGTTTGTGTGTGTGCGTGCATGTGTACCAACTATTGTATAGGAGGTTGAGTATGTGTGTGTGTGTGTGTGTGTGTGTGTGTGTGTGTATCAACTATAATATAGCAGGTTGAGTGTGTGTGTGGGTATGTGTGTGTACCAGCTATCGTGCAACAGATGAGTGTGTGTGTGTACCAGCTATCATGTGGCAGGTTGAGTGTGTGTGTGTGGGTGTGTGTGTACCAGCTATCGTGTGGCAGGTTGATTGTGTGGGTGTGTGTGTACCAACTATCATGTAGCAGATTGAGTGTGTGTGTGTGTGTGTGTGTGTGTGTACCAGCTATCGTGTGGCAGGTTGAGTGTGTGTGTGTACCAGCTATCGTGTGGCAGGTTGAGTGTGTGTGTGTGTGTGTGTGTGTACCAGCTATCGTGTGGCAGGTTGAGTGTGTGTGTGTATGTGTGTGTGTACCAGCTATCGTGTGGCAGGTTGAGTGTGTGTGTGTGTGTGTGTGTTTGTGTGTGTGTACCAGCTATCGTGTGGCAGGTTGAGTGTGTGTGTGTGGGTGTGTGTACCAGCTATCGTGTGGCAGGTTGAGTGTGATGCTTCCTTTGATGTCATCACCAAAGTGAAGGTATCCCAGGGTTGCCAAGGAAACGTAGAGCACAATGACCACACCCATCCCAACATTTAGCGCCTGAGGAAACCGAGCTGGTTCCTTCATCTGGTTCTCCAGCGGCAGCACCTACACACATTATACACACAAACACATTACATACATACACACTGATTATACACACATTACACACACAAACACATACACACATTACACACACACATTATTCACACACACACCGATTGTACAAACATTACACACACAAACACATTATTCACACATACACAAACACATTACACACACACACACACGCACACACCTATTATACACACATTACACACACAAACACATTATATGCACGCCCCAACACACACACATTATACTGTACATACACATACAGTGGTGTGAAAGTGTTTTTCCCGAGTTAAATTTCTCTAGCCACACTCAGGCCTGATTACTGCCACACCTGTTCTCAATCAAGAAATCACTTCAATAGGAAACACTCTGTACTAACACTTAAGTGTAACAAACATGCAACACAATAAGAGATCAGGAAGGGGGCAATAAGAAGTCAGGAAGGGGGCAATAAGAGATCAGGAAGGGGGCAATAAGAGATCAGGAAGGGGGCAATAAGAGATCGGGAAGGGGGCAATAAGAGATCAGGAAGGGGGCAATAAGAGATCAGGAAGAGATCAGGAAGAGATCAGGAAGGGGGCAATAAGAAGTCAGGAAGAGATCAGGAAGGGGACAATAAGAGATCAGGAAGGGGCAAACACTTTTACACCACTCTAGATAAGGTTGGGCATCGTTTGGGCTTTATCCGATACCGGTGCTAAATCGATACTTTTAAAACGGTGCCGTTGCCAAAACTGTACTTTGTTTTACAATAAAATGCTCTAAAGCATGAATCGCTTTTTTTGATTCATAATACAAATTTGAACATGAAATTGAACTGCTATATTGAATTTACTATCAATATCTCATTGCTTCTATGCACAATAAATGTAAGGCTTGCCGTGGATGCAGGCACAATGGTAAGCTCTGCTTTCATGTTTATCCAGTGTAGGCGGCTTGCCATGGAACTGCCAGGTCATGGACAACAGCATTTGCAAGTAGCCTAATCTTACAATGAGGGACTCTGCTCAATTTCGATTTCTTCCCCCATAACACGCAATAGTTTTAAACATGTTAAATATGCCGGTGTCGAAGTGTTTCGATTCCCAGCATTAGTAGGCATTTTAACAGCAACTAACAAAGGCTACCCCCTGCCAGAGCAGCTTAATTAGCGATAACGTGCGGAGATGGTTCCGTAGCCTTTTAGAAAGTTCCAGAATATCAATGCAGAGGTATGTTTGTCATGTCATTATGTTGTACGGAACACACCATGAAACAAAGTTTTCACAACTTTGCTGATTACATTTCAAATAGATGCCAGTTAGCGCATTAGCAGGTTGTTGTGTAAAGTATACTGTTGAAGCCTTTTGCTGTGTATTGTGACGTTCCTGCTCGGTCCGTCTGCTTGCGCTTGTTCTGCTGGTTGTCTCTCTCATTGCAGGTATTGGCGGTGTGGGCGTGGCCAGCGCACCTGTAGGTGCTAACTGGCCGGTGCATAAAGGTTCCGCTGGGAAAGTCAGACCACAACCTCATTCATCTCCAGCCAATGTACAAGCCCAAAGTACAGAGGCTACCAGTTGCCCCACGCACCTTCAGAAAGTGGACACCTGAAGCGGATGAGGCTCTGAGAGACTGCTTTGAGTGCACTGACTGGAGTGTGTTACAGAATGGAGAGGACTTAGAGGAGGTCACACAGTGCACAACTGACTACCTTAACTTCTGTATGGACATTGTTGTTCCCACCAGAACTGTACGCTGCTTTCCCAATAACAAGCCTTGGATAAGCAGCAATGTCAAGACCCTTCTTAACAGGAAAAACATGGCGTACAGAGAGGGGGACATGGCAGAGCTGAGGCGCGTGCAAGTGGAACTCAAAGTCAAGCTGAAGGAGGCTAAGGAGGACTACAGAAGGAAGGTGGAACAGAAGCTGCAGGAAAACAACTTGAAGGAGACATGGGACTGCATGATGGTCATCACTGGCCTGAAGAAGAGCAGCAGCTCTGTGGAGGGGGACCTGGACAGGGCGAACCAGTTGAACCACTTCTACAACAGGTTTGACTGCCCTGCTCCAGCTCCAATGGGAGTGGTCTGTCCTCCACCCCCGGCTGACTCAGACACGGCTCTTGTTTGCGTGCCTGCCCAACCCCCACCTCCCAGCTTCCCAGTCTCTCCAGCTCTGCATCCCGGTGACACCCAACGACCTAAACCATCACCACCTCACGCCCAACGACCTAAACCACCATCCCCTCACGCCCTGCCCTCGCCTGACGCCTCCTTGCCTGTGCCTGTTGAGGTGTCCACGACTCTGGCAGCCTTGACAGGGACATCAAGGAGGTGGTCATCCCCCAGCCCCAGCCCCCAGCCCCCACCCCCACAATACCAGTGCAACACTCACCTCCACATCACAGGATATCGTACCCCCACCATCACTGGATATTGCACCCCTCCCCCACATGGCGATCACAAACAATAAGGTGACAACGACCTCAGTCAACAGCCATCAGACACACAGATCCCAGATGCACCCCTCCCCCTCCCCTCCTCTTACACCCCTCACCATTACAACAGATCAAGTGACAGTCCAACTAAAGAAACTGCACACGGGTAAGGCAGCTGGGCCTGACAGACTGTGTCCAAGGCTACTCAAGGCCTGTGCTGCTGAACTAGGGGAGCCACTGAAGCACATCTTCAATCTGAGTCTACGCCTTGGACAAGTTCCAACACTGTGGAAGACATCATGTCTCACCCCTGTCCCTAAAAAGCCACATCCTAGTGAGCTTAATGACTACAGACCTGTCGCTCTAACATCACATGTGATGAAGACAATGGAGCGATTGGTCTTAGGTATGCTCAGACCCCAGGTACGCCATGCACTAGACCCGTTACAGTTTGCATACCAGGAGAAAGTGGGCATGGACGATGCCATCACTTAACTTCTACACAGGACACATTCTCACCTGGACAAGGGGAAAAGTGCTGTGAGAATCATGTTCTTTGATTTCTCAAGTGCTTTTAACACCATCCAACCCCTCAGACTGGGAGACAAGCTCTTGCAGATGGGTGTGGACGCTCACCTGTTAACCTGGATTATAGATTACCTGACTGAGCGACCACAGTTCGTCAGACTGAAGAACTGTCTCTCTGACACTGTGATCAGAAGCACCAGAGCGCCACAGGGAACTGTGCTCTCTCCAGTCCTGTTCACCCTGTACACATCTGACTTCTGCTACAACACTGAGTCATGCCACATGCAGAAGTTTTCTGATGATACTGCAATTGTGGGGTGTATCAGGAACGGGCAGGAGGAGGAGTACAGGAGCCTGGTGGAGGACTTTGTGCAATGGTGCAAACTCAATCACCTTCAACTCAACACTTCAAAGACCAAGGAGATGGTGGTGGATTTCCGCAGGTCTAAGCCCACTCTGCTACCAGTCTCCATTGATGGGGTCAATGTCGAGGTGGTAAGCACCTACAAGTACCTTGGGCTCCACCTTGACAATAAACTGGACTGGTCAGCCAACACCGACGCACTCTACAAGAAAGGGCAAAGCAGGCTGTACTTCCTGAGGAGGCTGCGCTCCTTCAATGTGTGCAGCAAGCTCCTCAGGATGTTCTACCAGTCTGTTGTTGCCAGCGTCCTCTTCTATGCAGTGGTATGCTGGGGAGGAAGCTCAAGGAAGAAGGATGCGGGGCGATTTGATTTTTTGGACGGCCGAGTTTTTCTTTGTCTGTTTATTTTGGCATCCACGCATTTCACTTCTCAGTCCATATCGCACTCACGCACTTCGTTGGCATACTCACTCCTTCATACACTGACATGGACATTCTCGCTCATTGTGATTAGTTTTTGTAAAATAAATAAGTAAAGTTGATCCCTTCTACACTTGTCCTCCTCTATTCTGGTTATGGCCTCTGAGCCAGGCCGTAACACCACACACACACACACACACACACACACACACACACACACACACACACACACACACACACAGGCCATAACATGGGGGCTCGAAAGAGCTCGAAATATTGCTTACACTGTCCACTAGCCCATGTAGTGCACCCCTCTACTTTAAGCTACATCTAGTGTTTATGTTAGCTAACTGTATCTGGATGCGTGTCTGGATGGACACACACATTACAGCAGTTCCTCCAGCTGATTCTTAAGTGTAAGCATCAGCACACTCACGCACGCGCGCACAAAAACAAAAACACACACACACGATTCTCCAGTGGAGGCACCTACACTCCCACTGTATTAACACACACACACACACACACACACACACACACACACACTCACCACTCCAATGCCCTCGAAGGCGAAGATGGCTGTGCCAAAAAAGAAGGGGAACTTCCTCCAGCTGGACACAAAGGGCAACCGCCCTGGATCACCAACATCCTAAACACACACACACATGATCACCAACATCCTAAACACAAACACACACACACACACACACATGATCACCAACATCCTAAACACACACACACACACTTACGGAGGTGATAAAGATGAGGCTGATGGCCATGGCGGTGTTTGCACACACACACACACACACACACACACACACACACACACACACACACTTACGGAGGTGATGAAGATGAAGATGAGGCTGATGGCCATGGCGGTGTTTGCACACACACACACACACACACACACACACACACACACACACTTACGGAGGTGATGAAGGTGAAGATGAAGATGAGGCTGATGGCCATGGCGGTGTTTGCACACACACACACACACACACACACACACACACACACACACTTACGGAGGTGATGAAGGTGAAGATGAAGATGAGGCTGATGGCCATGGCGGTGTTTGCACACACACACACACACACACACACACACACACACACACACACACTTACGGAGGTGATGAAGGTGAAGATGAAGATGAGGCTGATGGCCATGGCGTTGTTTGCACACACACACACACACACACACACACACACACACACTTACGGAGGTGATGAAGGTGAAGATGAAGATGAGGCTGATGGCCATGGCGGTGTTTGCACACACACACACACACACACACACACTTACGGAGGTGATGAAGGTGAAGATGAAGATGAGGCTGATGGCCATGGCGGTGTTGGCACACACACACACACACACACACACACACACACACACACACACACTTACGGAGGTGATGAAGGTGAAGATGAAGATGAGGCTGATGGCCATGGCGGTGTTGGCACACACACACACACACACACACACACACACACACACACACACTTACGGAGGTGATGAAGGTGGAGATGAAGATGAGGCTGATGGCCATGGCGGTGTTGGCACACACACACACACACACACACACACACACACACACACACACACTTACGGAGGTGATGAAGGTGAAGATGAAGATGAGGCTGATGGCCATGGCGGTGTTGGCGAGGGCTGAGAGGACGGCCATGTTCCTCAGGTCTCTGATGAATGACATCATCACCAGGAGCGGCAGAAGGAAGAGCATATACAGACGCACATCAATCCCCTCCTCGCCGTTACCACGGTTACCCTCCACCACCTACACAAGCACACACACAGACATATTACATTTACGTTACATTATCAGACACTTTTAACCAAAGTGACATTCAAGCTACAGTGCAGAGGAGACCTTAGAGTTACTGAGAGAGCAGACGTTATCTAGACTGGAAAAATTGCATGATGATGGTGCAAGCGATCTACGCACCCAATTAGCAAATGCCAATAAAGTGTCACTGACGACAGATTCGTGGACAGCGCTGACAACCGAGTCCTATCTCACAATCACTGCTCACTTCATACATAACTGGGAGGTGCACAGTGCCATGTCAGAACGGCATACGGCTGAAAACCTGTCAATTGTGCTCACAAACGCGCCAGATCCGTGGGCTCTTGGAGGGAAAGTGTCCGTGGGCTCCGCCTGCGTGCATGACAACGCCAGCAATATGGTTCTAGCCAACACTGGCCTTGACTGGGACTCTCAGCCTTGTTTCGCCCACACATTACAACTGGCCATAAACGACGGCTTCAAACTACAGCAAATAAATCAAGTAATTCCATCTGCCCGATAGCGATGACGAGAGAGACCTAGAAGATGCAGCTGCATCAAATGAACTTGAACCATCAGCTAAAAAAACAAGGAGTGATTGCCTGTCTGCATCTGCAATTGCGGTACTGTTTGGTGAAGATTACAGTGGGGAAACACACACAACACACACACAACACACACAACACACACACACAACACACACACACACAACACACACAACACACACACACAACACACACACACAACACACACACACAACACACACAGCACACACAACACACACAACACACACACACAACACACACACACACAACACACACAACACACACAACACACACAACACACAACACACACAACACACACACAACACACACAACACACACAACACACACACAACACACACAACACAAACAACACACACACACAACACACACACACAACACACACAACACACACAACACACACAACACACAACACACACAACAGAGCTAAATCATTACTGCCCACCTCTCCACATTGATCCCAATGTCAAAACATCATGTTAAATAGACATCATGTTAAACTAAGTTAACTCTTAGTTATCTCCTTTGCAGCAGATCTAACGTGAACATTATGTGATCCATTTAATTGGGAACGCGTCTGCACTCACGAGAGGGAGAGAGAGCCGCAGGTTCCAGCTGGCTTGTGATTGTTGATAATTGATATCTCCTTCTTATAAGAAAGTTTTAAAAGGAAATCATGAAGGCAACAGTAGTTCCCACTACTGACCATTTAAAAACTGTGAGAGGGCCCAGCGGTAGCACTAGCCATAGCGGAGCAGGCAGAAGATCATTGAGAAATAAACGTGAATTAAAGCGACTGTCTTAAAGCGACAGTGCACAATTTATACATTTGTTAAACTGCATAAAATTAGCAGTATTGCAGTATTTTTAAGCAATTCATATTTTAAAGCAAATACTTTTCATACTAAATTATAGGCTATAAAAAATGTATTTTTTTATGTGTGTGTGTCGTGGGGGGGGGGGGGATGTTGTTGTGCGGCCCGCCGGCCAATTTTCAAAACCCAATGTGGCCCTTGAGCAAAAAAGTTTGCCCACCACTGGAGTAGACGCTATGAGAGTGTGTTTGTAAGGTTATGTGTATGTGAGTGAGTGTGTGTGTGTGTGTGTGCGTGCGTGCGTGTCTCTGTATACCTGTTTGATGTTTTCTGCGAGAAAGACAAAGTAAACACTGCAGAATCCCAGCTGTGTTAAAACCAGGAAGAAGCTCACCAGCAACCTAAACACACACACGCACGCACACACATACACACACACACGCACGCACACACACACACATAAGTGCACACACACACACACACGAGAATGAAGGGTTATATGTCCAGAGAGGTATTTCACAGATAAGTGATGGTGTGGTGGAGGTTTGACATGGCGTTGTCTGGTCATCCTATCTCAACTCGTTTCACTAACGCCAATCCAGGATGAGTAGGAGCGACTTGGACAAGCCAGGTGTAAGTAATTCAGGATGTGTGCGCGTTCTCGTTTCTCCCCCAAAGAACTCAGGGTTTAAATAAAAAAGATAAGTCAAATAGCGACATTTACACAAAGTGAACAGCCGCTTTTGATATAGACTAACAATGAAGTGAAGTTTTCCATTTTTGAATGGAGAATCATGGCTATTTCTGTAAATCAGTGGGAGTAGGTGTGGTGGACCAACTAAATGCAAATCTACGTATGCACCCATGTGTGAGTGCTTCCTTATCTCGGAACGCGACATCATTAAGAAAGCGCTTCCCACTGCAAAGATGCACATGTACGACTCTGTATACCATATTGGCTTTATAACCGAATTCGGTGAAAACACCATTGAAAAATTGCCCCTCCATTTCTGATCAACTACCACAGTAGGCAATTCATTAAACGTCTATCAACAAAAGAAGCAAACAACGAGTATATTAATAATTACAAGGTCATCACAATTAAAATGATAACCATATGGTAGTAGGCAAACAATCGGTTGTGTTTTGCGAGCAAATACATTTATTAAATAATATATAAATGGAATAAAGCTCCTTAAAAATGTACACGGAGGTCTGATTTGAATGACAGCTAGTTGAACCAATAAGACAACATAATTACCATTAGAATGAACTAAGCCTGGCTGTTAGCCTGGTTGGGACCAGGCTAGGTGCAGAGAAAAAATCCCCATGGTAACTTATGTGCCATCTCTTTTGTGAAACCAAGTCAAAGCTAAATTCATCCAGGATAACCAAAAAATCCCAGCTTAATCCCTTATCTAGGTTTTGTGAAATACCCCTCTGATTTACAGTCTGTGTACCTGCCTAAAGGAGTCACACCTGTACCTGCCTAAAGGAGTCACCTGTACACCTGTACCTGCCTAAAGGAGTCACACCTGTACCTGCCTAAAGGAGTCATCTGTATCTGCCTAAAGGAGTCACCTGTACCTGCCTAAAGGAGTCACACCTGTACCTGCATAAAGGAGTCATCTGTACCTGCCTAAAGGAGTCACACCTGTACCTGCCTAAAGGAGTCACCTTTATTAGGCAGGTACAGGTGTGACTCCTTGTTTAGGCAGGTACAGGTGTGACTCCTTTAGGCAGGTACAGGTGTACAGGTGACTCCTTTAGGCAGGTACAGGTGTGACTCCTTTAGGCAGATACAGATGTACAGGTGACTCCTTTAGGCAGGTACAGGTGACTCCTTTAGGCAGATACAGGTGACTCCTTTAGGCAGGTACAGGTGTACAGGTGACTCCTTTAGGCAGGTACAGGTGTGACTCCTTTAGGCAGATACAGATGTACAGGTGACTCCTTTAGGCAGGTACAGGTGTACAGGTGACTCCTTTAGGCAGGTACAGGTGACTCCTTTAGCAGATACAGGTCACACCTGTACCTGCCTAAAGGAGTCACCTGTATCTGCCTAAAGGAATTACCTGTACCTGCCTAACAAAGGAGTCACACCTGTATCTGCCTAAAGGAGTCACACCTGTACCTGCCTAAAGGAGTCACCTGTACATCTGTATCTGCCTAAAGGAGTCACACCTGTACCTGCCTAAAGGAGTCACCTGTATCTGACTAAAGGAGTCACACCTGTACCTGCCTAAAGGAGTCACCTGTACCTGCCTAAAGGAGTCACACGTACCTGCCTAAAGGAGTCACCTGTACCTGCCTAAAGGAGTCACCTGTACATCTGTATCTGCCTAAAGGAGTCACACCTGTACCTGCCTAAAGGAGTCACCTGTACACCTGTACCTGCCTAAAGGAGTCATCTGTACCTGCCTAAAGGAGTCACCTGAACCTGCCTAAAGGAGTCACCTGTACATCTGTACCTGCCTAAAGGAGTCACACCTGTACCTGCCTAAAGGAGTCATCTGTACCTGCCTAAAGGAGTCACCTGTATCTGCCTAAAGAAGTCACATCTGTACCTGCCTAAAGAAGTCACATCTGTACCTGCCTAAAGGAGTCACCTGTACACCTGTACCTGCCTAAAGGAGTCATCTGTACCTGCCTAAACAAGGAGTCACACCTGTACCTGCCTAAAGGAGTCACCTGTACCTGCCTAAAGGAGTCACACCTGTACCTGCCTAAAGGAGTCACCTGTACACCTGTACCTGCCTAAAGGAGTCATCTGTACCTGCCTAAAGGAGTCACACCTGTACCTGCCTAAAGGAGTCACCTGTACACCTGTACCTGCCTAAAGGAGTCATCTGTACCTGCCTAAAAGAGTCACCTGTATCTGCCTAAAGGAGTCATCTGTACCTGCCTAAAGGAGTCACACCTGTAGAAAACAAACCCATGAGTCTTGGTGTTCTCCGTCAATGCTTTCCAAGACACAACTATGCATATGGGCAATACAATACCTACCAGTATTTCCAATGCTGTCCAAGACACAACGTCAACCACGACTCAATGGAGGGATGTTACAGTAGTTACTCACCTCCCACAATGGGCTCCTCTCCTGAGCATGTTGGAGGAGCTGGTCTCCATGGCAATGGCCACTGTGTCGCTGTAGCCCAGAGGAGGACGCTTCATCCTGGGAGAGCAACACACACACACACACACACACACACACACACACACGGGCACAGTTTTATACTATGAGAGTGTGTGTGTGTGTGTGTGTGTGTGTGTGCACCCCTGTAAGAACAACACACACACATGGGCACAGTGCTATGCTATGATTGTGTGTGTGTGTGTGTGTGTGTGTGTGTGTGTGTGTGTGTGTGTGTGCAATGAGTGTCACTCTATGCTATGAGTGTGTGTGTGTGTGTGTGTGTCTGTATACCTGTCGCTTAACTGATGACTGCAGTTGACCAGCATGTGCATGCAGTGTAGACACACCACCCCCATCAGCACCAAACACAATGGGCCAAGCTGCAGAGAATAAACACACACACACACACACACACACACACACACACACACACACACACCATCAGTGCCAAATATCAGGCCGAGTTGCAGAGAAACAAACACACACAGACACAGACACAGACACAGACACACACACACACACACACACACACACACACAGCAGTACGAAACACAGACTCACACGCACACACCAAATACACAAAGACAGCAGTGCCAACTTAATAGAAACACACAAAATCAACTGTATGTGTGAGTGTGTGTGTGTGTGTGTGTGTGTGTGTGTGTGTGTGTGCGTGTGTGTGTGAGTGTGTGTCTGGCCCCCGTTGTGGTAAAACACGCAGAGGGTCAAAGTGTGTGAACAGTGTTTTTTTAGTATTGTTCACAACACATGTGCACACACAGACACACACACACACACACAATCAATCATGTGTTTGAGAAAGAGTGTGTGTGTTTGTGTGTGTGAGAGAGAGAAAGAGTATGTGTTTGTGTGTGTGTGTGAGAAAGAGTGTGTGTGTTTGTGTGTGTGTGAGAAAGAGTATGTGTGTGTGTGTGAGAAAGAGTGTGTGTGTGTGTGTGTGTGTGTGTGAAAGTGTGTGTGTGTGTGTGTGTGTGTGAGAGAGAGAGAAATAGTATGTGTATGTGTGTGTGTGAAAGAGTGTGTGTGTGTGAGTGTGTGTGTGTGTGTGTGTGTGTGTGTGTGTGTGAGTGTGTGTGAGAGAGAGAGAGCGAGAGAGAGAGAGAGAGTATGTGTATGTGTGTCGTTGTGCATAAACAGTTTAAGTTCACGTGTGTGTAATGCGTTACTATGGTAACTCACGACAATGCCAGCGTTCTTGAGAGCTAGTGGGAGTCCCAGCAGGCCGGTACCAATGTTCCCCTTCAGCAGGTGGAGCAGAGTCTGCAGGAACCTGGAGAACCAGGGGAACCACAACTAGATAAAACATACGATACATTCTGCAGATGTTCTACTGCTGTATTTTACACACGGAGAGTCCGGATAGAACATACGATATGTTCTGCAGATGTTCTACTGCTATATTTTACACACGGAGAGTCCGGATAGAACATACGATATGTTCTGCAGATGTTCTACTGCTGTATTTTACACACGGAGAGTCAAATAGCAAGGCAGCCTACAGCAGGCCCCGTCTCAACTGAAAATGCTAGAAACTAGAAAATGCTTCACAAACTAAGAGATTTGAAGAGATTAGACCCCAAAATGTGTGTGTGAGTGTGTGTGTGTGTGTGTGTGTGTGTGCGATTAGTCCCCAAAATGTGTGTGTGTGTGTGTGAGTGTGTGTGTGTGTGTGTGTGCGTGCGTGTGTGTGTGTGTGTGTGCGTGTGTGAGAGAAGAGATTAGACCCCAAAATGTCTTAAATCATATATAAAAAGAGGTGGCCACCGCTCACTGTTATATTTTTTAGTGATTTTTATTGAGCAACGCGTTTCGCCAGTTACTTCTACAGTTACATTTTTAATAGAAAGGTTAACTGTAATGAATTGTCTAAATGGTGCTTAAAAGTGTAACTGTCTATTGAATATTTGCTGTTAACATCTGTGTTTTTATGGATTCATGTGATTGCAGATATGTACACAAATATGGACATTTGAATACTGTAAACAATGTAATGGACTCTAATATCAGGATGACTAAATGTGATACTGAAATTGTGAAATGTTGACCAGTAATAGAAAAAGATCTCTATTTAGCCTCTAGTAGGGGAGATGACTAGTTGAGCTGTGTGATAGATTTACTAATTGATGACCTGAGTCAATGGACTATGTGACTAATTGATGTGATGACTTGATGTGATGACTTGAGTCATGTGATGTATCAGTGGCCTATCACCTGTTGGGATGGGACCTTATTTTATTTCACTTGCTTAGTTTTGAATTGAGCCTTATGAAGCAACTGGCGAAACGTGTTAAAAAAAGGAGCCTGATGAAGCAACTGGCGAAACGCGTTGCTCAATAAAAATCACTAAAACAAAGTGTGCGGTGGCCACCTCTTTTTATATATAAACTTTAAAACCTGCAATCCACCAGCACCTTGTTCAAGTTGGCTGTGCAAAGGGATTTCTTCTATTTTTCATGTCTTAAATCATGTTTTTAGGGGAGACAGTGGCCACCTCACACTCTCCTGCTCCACGTGTGTGTGTGTGTGTGTGTGTGTGTGTGTGTGTGTGTGTGTGTGTGTTTGTGTGTGTGTGTTGTGTGTGTTTGTGTGTGTGTTGTGTGTGTGTGTGTGGATAAATTTCACACTCTCTTCTGTCCAGTTCTTCCTGTCCCTCCTCTGGACGCGATCGGCCAATCAGGTTTAAGAGAATTACTACACACAGTTTAAAGGCGCTCTAAGGAAACTTCTGTTGACGTTCAAACAAAACAGAGAGCTAGCTCGCTACTTCCTCCTCCTCCCTCAAACAAAACAGAGAGCTAGCTCGCTACTTCCTCCTCCTCCCTCAAACAAAACAGAGAGCTAGCTCGCTACTTCCTCCTCCTCCCTCAAACAAAACAGAGAGCTAGCTCGCTACTTCCTCCTCCTCCCTCAAACAAAACAGAGAGCTAGCTCGCTACTTCCTCCTCCTCCCTCAAACAAAACAGAGAGCTAGCTCGCTACTTCCTCCCCCTCCCTCATGTGCAATTGAAAACAAAACAGAGAGCTAGCTCGCTACTTCCTCCTCCTCCCTCAAACAAAACAGAGAGCTAGCTCGCTACTTCCTCCTCCTCCCTCAAACAAAACAGAGAGCTAGCTCGCTACTTCCTCCTCCTCCCTCATGTGCAATTGAAACTCTCCTAAACGCGCATCTCAGTGGTGATTGGCTGGAACAGTTTGTTATGTTTCATGGTCCAGGCTGCAACAGGATGTTTCTGTTGTCATTTTTGGAGACTCTCACTTGGCCAATCAGGTTTAAGTTGCATGACTAATTAGCTGTCACTCACGTGATCCGCTGCTCCTCATTGGCCTGCACAGTGTTGGGCTCCGCCTCCTCTTCAGAGTTGTCCTCTTGGGCTGCCTCCATTAAAGGAGTCATGACCTCCATATCTGCCAAAGGTCAAAGGTCATATGGCAAGTTGAGAGTAGACGGCTATATCTCATTGCCCCCTAAGGCCTAAACCCTGAACCCTCAAAGACAGTATGGGAGTCCGTACTGGGGAACACTGACGTTCAGACAGAATATTGAACTGAGGATCATGAACCCTGGGAACATAGAACACTGGGAACATAGAACCCCTGAGAACATAGAACCCTGGGAACATAGAACCCCTGAGAACATATAACCCCTCATTAAGGATGGACAGAGAAGAGTAAATGTGTGTGTGTGTGTGAGAGAGAGAGAGAGAGAGAGAGTGTGTGTGTGAGAGAGAGAGAGAGAGAGAGAGAGTGTGTGTGTGTGTGTGTGTGTGTGTTATGTGGAAGACAGAGAGACAATGAAGAGTGAAAGGAATAAAGAGAGTTGAGAGAGAGAGGGAGGAAAAGAACAGGAGGGTGGAGAGAGAGAGAGAGAGGAAAAGAACAGGAGGGGGGGAGGAAAAGAACAGGAGGGTGGAGAGAGAGAGAGAGAGGAAAAGAACAGGAGGGGGGGAGGAAAAGAACAGGAGGGTGGAGAGAGAGAGAGAGGGGGGGGGGGGAAAGAACAGGAGGGGGGGAGAGAGAGAGAGAGAGAGGAAAAGAACAGGAGGGGGGGAGGAAAAGAACAGGAGGGTGGAGAGAGAGAGAGAGGGGGGGGGAAGAAAAGAACAGGAGGGTGGGAGAGAGAGAGGGGGGAAGAAAAGAACAGGAGGGTGGGAGAGAGAGAGGGGGGGGGGAAAGAACAGGAGGGGGGGAGAGAGAGAGGGAGGGAGGAAAAGAACAGGAGGGGGGGAGAGAGAGGGAAGGAGAGAGATATATGAGGGAGGGATAATTAAAGAGAAAGAGAGAGGGAGGGAGGAGAGATAAGGAGTGGGCTGAATTCTATACATTCTATTCTATACATACCTAACTGCTCTGCTGCTGTCATCTCACCACATGAGAAGGTCTTGCAGGTGTGTGTGTGTGTGTGTGTGTGCGTGCATGCGTGTGCGCGTGTCACAATGTGTAACGATGTGTGTGGCTGTCCCGTTTATACTACAACCTGTGAATAAAAAAATACCCCAAAAGATGGATTAGCGCTCTGACTGACAAAAAGTATAAAGTTGCACGTACAACTTTTTTTTTTTTCAGAGCACATTTAACCACAGCTCACACTGACCAAAGTGCTGTACATAGTGCATTAGCTAAAGAATAATAAAATAGATAAAATAAAATTGATAATACATAAATAAATACACAAACAGTTCAGTGATTTGAGCTAAGACGACATCAACAGACAACACTTAATTACACACATAACAGGGTAAGACAATTAGACACAGGGAAGGCCAATGTAAAAAAGTGCGTTTTGAGCCTGATTTTGAATAGTGTGATTGAAGGGGCATTTCTGATGTCAAGTGGCAGTTGGGTGCACAGCTGAGGGCCAGCAACAGAAAAGGCTCTGTCACCTTTTTGCTTAAGCCGGGAAGACCTTGGCTGGAGGATCTGGGGGACCTGGCTACATGGAGATGAATGATATCAACTATATAGAAGAGAAAATGCTCTATCTCAGACACACACACACACACACACACACACACACACACTTGAATTCTTAATTTAAATCCACCAATCAGAAAACTTCAGATCAGCTTTGTCACTCATAGAAAACAGAATGTTTTAAAGAAAACATTACCTACACCACACAGCAAGGCTGCCTATGACAGCTGATACAGAGCAGAATTTTACCAGCTGTTTGGACTTCACACACACTCACACACACACACACACAGGGAGAGGACAGGGCTTCAGAAGAGATGTATGCTAACTGGCTAGCTAGGCTCGAGCAGCCACATCAGTGAAGCTGAGCTGACGTCAAAAATCCAGCCGAGATTCTAATGGAGCGCGAGAGAGGCCCGTGATACATTGTCGCGACAGGACAGAAAGCAGACAGTAGCGGAGACCGACGGATAAACACACACACACACACACACACACACACACACAGACACAGAGGAATATAGACGAGAATCTTACCATCATACTGCACGACGTGATTAGTTGGTCTGGAGAAAGGGGCGCGAGACGTGATTCGCTCGCTCGGCTGCTCGCCGTTTTTCTGCTCTCGGTAGATGGAGGAAACGACCGGGAGTAGATTCCATGGGAATGACACACCGAACTTCACCGTCACACAGGTGGATTACGGTTCAGTCCAGTATAGGTTGCGCTCGCGCTCCTTCAGCGGGTTTAAAGGGTGCAGCATATCCGCGAGACGCCCCGCCGACGAGAACCGAGGAACGCGTCACAGGGGCCAATGGTCAGACGAGTAGACTTCTTAAAGGAGTCGCGACCTGCTCTCACCTCACACTCAAACACAAAATATCACACACGGTCTGGCGGCTGGCCGGGACCTTCTCCGGCTACAGACAGGAAGACAGACTCTGCTTAGTGTGAGAGCTCTGCTCCTTTGCTCACCGGCTGTTTGTCTTTGAACAGTGAGGTTAAGCGGGAGACGGCAAGTACAAGCCGCTAGAGGGCACTATTGCACCAGACTGAATAAAACGGTCGATGGTGTTTTATGTCCCCAACGTCGTCTTCGGTCTTCCAGGTAGCGCTGCACCGTCGACTTAAAGGGACACCAGGCAAGCCTGAGTGTTTTTTCCTCAACGAAGCTAGAGGGAGAGCAGATAGCTAACAAACGTTCAGAAAAAGTCCTGTTGGCAAATTTGAGGAAAAGTCGGTAAAGGGGCTATTTCACACAATTTGAGGGTGCTGAATTCAAATATGTTGTTTACCAAGCTCAATTTGAAGCATAATTCACATACTTTTTGGTTTTGCCATCAGATATCATAGGAATTGCAAAAAAAACAATGCATTAATATACTCTTTATGTATCAGATATATTGTAGGATAGGATAGGAATTACCCCAATGACCCTCAAGTAGCAAATGAAAATAAGCTAAAATGAAAATATAAATTGAAATAATAGCTAAAATTCAGTACGACGTTTAGAAACAAAATAGATTCCTTGATAATAAATTGATAGAATAGTAGGTGACTGCTCATTTTTCTGTAGAAAGTCCTTTGTCACTAACTATTATGAACAGTCTTTAGGGCAAGGACAGTCAGTCTTTACAGAGGATTTACAGTGTATTTTTTTTGCCTGTGCTTGCCTAGTTACAACTTCTCACAGGTGCTCTTTCCTATCATTCAAATTCCAGCCATGCAGAAATGGAAGAGTGTGCATGTTTGAGGAGTGCTGAAGAGTGTTATGGAGATTGCATTATTTGCAAAAAAATTAGACAAGATATCCTTTATAGTGCAACAAAAAGAAACATTCTCCAGTGCATCATTACTGCATATGATGCTAAAAGGGAAGTGGACCTAGGCCAAATCCTCAGCTATGAACTGATTAATGTCACTGTAGGCTACTGTAGCTATTGCAGATAGCAATGGTTATTTGTGAAGTGGAAATAAATCTACCCTCACTCAAGCACACTGCCCCCACCTACCCACACACACACTACACACACACACACACAGTCACTGCTCCACTCCCCTCCCGCCCACACACACATCTTCACTGTCATCACTCACATACATCATACATACAGTACTCTGCTTGCAATAGTAAGTCCCTTCACCATACTTGCAGCACACTGCCCCCTCCTCTCCCCTACATACACAGCACATTATTTCATCAGGAAGCTTCTCCAACACACATCCCCAACTTAGAGCACACTGCCCCCCCCCCCCCCCCAATATACAGCACATTGTCTCATGAGGAAGCTTCTCCAACACACATATTGCACATTGCCCTCTCCCCACATACACAGCACACTATCCCATCTCCCCTGTCATCCCCCCAACACACACACCAAGACCCCTGGCAGTTGGGTTAGCCCCTTGAGCCATGGATCTGCCCAAGGTTTCTTCCTTAGTAAGGGAGTTTTTCCTTGCCCCTGTTGCTCTTGGGTGCTCCTTGTTGGTGCCCCCCCCCCCCATTCCCAATCCTCCCCCACCTTTCTTATGCAGCCCTTGCCACTTAATCTACTAAACCCCTCTTCTACTGCACTCCCCCCCCCCCCATAAATGCACAAATAGGCTGACACCAGACATAATTTCACTGCATTTCTTACATCCATTAACTATATGCATGTGACAATAAACTTCCTTGTATCCTTGTATCCTTGTAACAGCACTTGCCCACAGAAGACCCCTCCCCCTCCACACGAGCAGCCCCTGTGCCTCTCTGCCGACAGCGTGAAGAGGACACTTGCTGCTATCAACACCCGTAAAGCAGCAGGCCCAGACAACATCCCAGGTCGTGCGCTGAAGGACTGCGCTGAGGAGCTTAAGGATGTCTTCACAGACATCTTTAACACTTCCCTGAAGCAAGCCATCGTCCCATCATGTTTCAAAGCTGCCACCATCATACCTGTGCCGAAGAAAACTGCTCCATCCTGCTTCAATGATTACCGCCCCATGGCACTGACACCCATCATCATGAAGTGCTTTGAGCGGCTTGTCATGTCACACATCAAATCCATTCTCCCCCCCACCCTGGACCCCTTCCAGTTTGCATACCGAGCCAAACGGTCCACAGAGGATGCAATCTGCTCTGCCCTCCACCCAGCCCTCACCCACCTGGAAAAAAGAGACTCATATGTGAGATTGCTGTTTATAGACTTCAGTTCTGCATTCAACACCATAATACCACAACAACTCATCTGCAAACTTGACAAACTGGGACTCACTACCTACCTCTGCAACTGGCTCCTGGACTTCCTCTGTCAGAGGCCTCAAGTAGTACGTGTTGGCAACAATATCTCAAGCAGCATCACACTGAGCACGGGGGCCCCCCAAGGCTGCGTGCTCAGTCCGCTGCTCTTCACCCTGCTGACGCATGACTGCACTGCAACCTACAGCAACAATCACATAGTGAAATTTGCTGACAACACAACTCTGGTGGGTCTCATCACCAAGGGCAACGAGACTCAATACAGGTTGGAGGTCGACCTTCTGACCACGTGGTGCAGGGACAACAACCTCCTGCTGAACGTCAGCAAGACCAAGGAGATTGTTGTTGACTTCCGGAGAGGTCACAGCCAACACCTGCCACTGACCATCGACGGTGCTGTGGTGGAGAGAGTGAGCAGCACCAAATTCCTGGGGGTGCACATCAGTGAAGACCTCTCCTGGACCACCAACACTGCATCACTGGCGAAGAAAGCTCAGCGCCGCCTGTACTTCCTGCGGAAACTCAGACGAGCAAGTGCTCCACCAGCCATCATGACCACATTCTACCGAGGCACCACTGAGAGCATCCTCTCCAGCTGTATCGCTGTGTGGGGCGGAAGCTGCACTGAATACAACAGGAAAGCCCTGCAGCGCATAGTGAACACAGCTGGAAGGATTATTGGCGCTTCACTCCCCTCCCTGAAGGACATTTACACCTCCCACCTCACCCGCAAGGCGACCACAATTGTGAGTGATGCAAGTCACCCCGCTCACAATTTGTTTGATCCACTGCCCTCTGGGAAGAGGTACAGAAGCCTGCGCTCCCGCACCACCAGACTCACCAACAGCTTCATACACCAGGCTGTTAGGATGCTGAACTCTCTCCCCCCTCCACCCTCAGCCACATAACATCCTGGACTTTTGGACCCACAATGGCTGCCTTGCACTACTCCACTTGCACTACTCCACTTGTACACTTGCACACTTTGCAACTTGTTGTTGTTGTCCTGTGTCCTGAAAACACTTCTGAACACACTTCTGCTGCTCTTACATAACTTGCACCACTATGCCACCCCTGCTGAAAAAACCAGCTAGAAACCAGCTTATGCTGGTAGCTGGTTTTAGCTGGTTTAAGCTGGTCTTTGCTGGTTTTCTTCCAGCTCTTGCTGGTCTTTGCTGGTGTAGCTGGTTAGGCCACCAGCTGGATATGCTGGCGTGACCATCTGAGGAAGCTGGTCATGCTGGTTTGACCAGCCTGTCATGTGGGATACAGCTGGTGTAAGATGGTCATGCTGGTTTGACCAACATAAGCTGGCACGGCCAGTTAAACCAGCAGTGTAGACCAGCAACACCAGCTAAAATGACCAGCTTGAGGTGGTACGACAAGCAAAACCAGCTGAATTACAATCGTTAGGTGGGTAAACCAGCTGAAGGTATGTTTTCGCAAGAGATTTGCTGGTCTAGCTGGTCAACCATCATAGGGTGGTCAAACAAGCTGGTCAACAAGCTGGTCAACCAGCAAACCACCTTTAGCTGGTCAGGCTGGTTTTTTCAGTAGGGACTTGCATACTTACTGTAGGTCAAACAGAACTACCTCAGCCATTTATTGGCCTGACTTTTGCACTATATTATTGACTGTCTACTGTATGCACAATTGCACAATTTCAACCCATTTTTTTGCTGCTCTTATTTCTTCACTGTATGTGCCTTCTTATTTACTTTTTATATTCCCTACTGAAAAAACCAGCCTGACCAGCTAAAGGTGGTTTGCTGGTTGACCAGCTTGTTGACCAGCTTGTTTGACCACCCTATGATGGTTGACCAGCTAGACCAGCAAATCTCTTGCGAAAACATACCTTCAGCTGGTTTACCCACCTAACGATGGTAATTCAGCTGGTTTTGCTTGTCGTACCACCTCAAGCTGGTCATTTTAGCTGGTGTTGCTGGTCTACACTGCTGGTTTAACTGGCCGTGCCAGCTTATGTTGGTCAAGCCAGCATGACCATCTTACACAAACAATGTCAAGCTTGGCAGGCTGGTCACCAGCATGACCATCTTGCACCAGCTGTTTCCCACAAGACAGGCTGGTCAAACCAGCATGACCAGCTTCCTCAGATGGTCACCCCAGCACATCCAGCTGGTGGCCCAACCAGCTACACCAGCAAAGACCAGCAAGAGCTGGAAGAAAACCAGCAAAGACCAGCTAAAACCAGCTACCAGCATAAGCTGGTTTCTAGCTGTTTTTTTCAGCAGGGTTGTTTAATTGAATGTTATGTTTTGTCTGTGGACCTAATTGGTAAAATGTCTTGTCTCCACCGTGGGATAGTGGGAAACGTAATTTCGATCTCTTTGTATGTCTTGACATGTGAAGAAATTGACAATAAAGCAGACTTTTGACTTTGTAAGTGCTGTCTAGCAATGTGGAATATCCAGTAGTGATCACTGCAAAAACTGCTCATTCAACACTGGTAATATGCTAAAGATCTAGTTATGTCTTTAGCACACCCATCTGACTGCAGCACATTTATGAAGTATGCAGGAAAGTTTGTAAGACACTTTTGTATTGTTATTTGGTATTTGTTATGTGGTAGCAAATGATGTTAACTATCAAAGAAATAGACCTAATGTAGAAATACACACAGATATTGCAACAGATAATGGTGTAGGCCTATCTGATTAAGACCTGAGTGGTTGAAACATACTTATTAAATTACAGTGGGAGCAAAGAAGACTATCTTCACTTTTTCCACTTTGCAACTGTCAAAGAAATCCCATAAAAACGGGGATGCCTAGGGTAGCCTACATCAAATGGCCTTAAGATTAAGATAAGGCTCTTCTGCATAGCATTAAGTGATTTGCATGCAGTAATTTGAACACTGACCTTGATCTAGCCTACTTTGGCTATTTAATGGTAATTCATTGCCAAAACACCACACAATATAAATGAGCTATAACAAACAATAAAGGACTTAATCACACACAAACTACTATTTTACTGACTACAAAAATAATAATTAAATAGGAAGTTTAAAAGTTTAAAACCCAGAATTGACCAAAAGTGCACCAAATTCAACACAAATGACTGAATACACTTGGAGGAGGCCTGCGTCCTTTTTTTTCCAGATATTTTAGGATTTGGATATCGTTTCAGTATCGAGTATCAAGATATTTATGGCAGGTATTGTATCAAAGTCATAATTTTGGTATCGTGACAACACTATGTCAGAGCCACTCTGTTTTCTAGATGTCGATGATCGGAGGCATTACCACCAACAAGTGATGCAGCTCAATGGCATATTAGAAGAGCACATTATCAAGCTCTAGTATGGAGGCAAGGACACATACCAAATTCAGTGTTACTAGAAATTAAAATGTTTTTTACTTGTCGGTTGTTGCTAACGGTAGATGCAGTTCTGCATTAGGCTTATTCCCGCTATCTAAGTTCATATGTAGCCTAGGCTACTGTAGGATATATCTGAGTTGAAGGTTATCTGTGCAACTTGTTATTGTGATGAAATGCATTAAACACCACATGAGGGACTCACTATGTTAGCAATACAAATATGGTTGTGTTTTGATTTGAATTTCCAAGTTTATTACATGTTAACTGTAATCATGTTCCCATTAAATATGTTAATAAACTATAGTATGGGTTCTTTAATGCTCAAACATGTATTTAGAGAACACTTTTATTTGGTTTTAGTGATTACTTTTGAAATCAACCCAATTTAGGGAAAAATAAGCAAAAACAATCGCTATTTTATGTTAAAATGCTGATTATGCGGCTTAGAACTCAGAATTGAGCTTGGTAAACAAAATATTCAGAATCAGCACCCTCAAATTAGGTAAGAAAGGTGGTTTACCAACTTTTCCTCAAATTTGCAGTCAGAGGTTCACTTCTGTGAAGCTGCTCTCCCTCTATAGTGTCTGTGAGTAAATGCGTTCAAACACACTGTCGTGAAAACGAACTGTAGTCTGAGCGAATTAGGGTTGAAGGTGGAAGTAAATACAGCAAAAGGATATTTGGTATCAATCAAACCGTAATTTCATGTAGATTAAGAATTTCAGGTCCCTACAGTGCAGATTTGTACCAGAAAAAAGATATACAGCTTTGATGGACCATGGTATAATGATTATTGGGCCAAAATCGTATATTGTCACATATAGATATTAGCTGATATCTCCCATACTGGTAAAAGGATGTTTACCAAACTTGATGAAATTAGTAGGTGTTTAATGTCTTGGGGTCAAAGGTCAAGGTCACGTGAGGTCATAGTTGACATGCAATGTTTGTTTTATACCTTTCAAGTAGATTGAAGGATCCTCATTAAACCCAACACAGTTAATTAAGCCTAAATTAACTAATAAGGCATTAAAGATCATGGGGTCACAGGTAGAGGTTAAAGGTCATGAGGCTATAGCTGGCTGAGGCATAGAATCAACTATCTGAATTGACATTAAAAAAAGATTAAGACATTTATTAAAGCAAAACAAACTTTATTTTCTGTATAAAAACTGTTGTTTCAACCTCCACATCTTATTTTAGTATTGTAGTAGTAGCCTCTCTGAAACCAGGGGAAATCTAAATAATTTGCTGTTTTAAAAATGCAAACATCTGTGTGAATACCTGTTTTAAAATAACTGTTTCGGTTCAGAGTTTTAGATTAAATCCAAACCATTTCTGTCAGACATCTGATAAACATTGTCATCTACAGCTATTTCCTTCAACTTTAAATTATAACGCCAGACAATTGATGTAAATGTCTATGTTGATAGAATACTGTTAGAAATAAAAACTACCCTTGCATCGCATTGCAATAGTTATACTTTGTTCCCTGAAGTTGGTAGTAGGCATATAAGCAACGGCAGCAGCGGACTGATAGGATTCTACTAGGTATTATGGTGGGTTTTCAGGATGTGAAGGGATGTAATCATGGGTTTCATAAATTACAGGGGGTACCAGGATGAGAGGATCTCCTCCTTACATGGTTAAGGGAGAGGGGGTGTTATCAAGCTGGTGAGGACTGGACAGGACAGGGATGAGGAGGCCACTGTGCCTTACGAGTTAGGGCCTGTCTAGCTAGGAAGAGAATAAGATAAGGCCTTATTTTTAAACAAACTGGAAGGAAACAGAAAAACTTAGGGCTACACTATTTACATATGTTACCTATGAATTACATAGGTTTGCATATAGCTTTATGCATGATGGGAAGATGGTTTCCACCAATGTAAGCGACCCTGCTTGGTACTGATTGGTGAAGGGTGTTGATGGAGATGGCGTGAGAGAGGGTGGCACTTCTCAAGGGCTGAGGAGTATAAAATATAGTGTATAAGCCTAGCCATCCGTAGGGGAGATCTTGTCGGGGGCCCCAGCTGATGACATCTCCTCCCTATTGCTTTGATGGTTGGTCTGGACTTTGGTTGGGCTGTACTATCATTGCAATACGGTGAATAAAGATCAACAGTCTTCGGAAAATCTTCTATCTACATTGTCTCCTTCGGACGCCTTGTTCCAGAGTGCTAAATTACTAAATAGTCAAGTGGTAATTGTTAATTGGACAATTGGATTTGGAAGTGGACATTTTCTAGCCTGGAAAATCCAGACCCTGGTAATCTAGAAAGATTAAGGGTCTGGCCACGAACAATGTAATGGCCCAACTCGAGGGGCGGCACCAAGCGTGCATTTGAAAATCTCACTGCACGCAATTGGATAACACTAGACCAATGTTTACTCCACTCACATCCATCTGGGATCGCTTCCGTCGAGAGTGATTTCGGCACCAGATTGTATGGTAGAGCCAATCAGGACGCAGGGCGGGAGTTTCATAGATGTGACGTAGCGTAGAAGCGACTGTGAGACTGTTCTCAGCGTCAGGGGTTGGCTTCAATGTGAGTGGTTGAAGTAGCATGTTAATAGAGGATGGACAAGTGGCTTATCCAATCATATGCAAGGATTTTTGATAAGGCCCAGCCTTCTGAAACACCACTCCAATGGATCGATCCCAGATGGATTAGTGGAGCTAGGCGGAACGAAATTCATCTGGCGAGAGTCAGGTTAGTCCCATTACCCATTGCAGTGAAATGGAAAATAATGAATCAAGACAGTACTGAGCACAACTAAATACTGACATTCATCCCAGGGGAAAACATTGCTTCTTACAACAGTCTCATCTTTCAGAAACAAAATTTAGAAAATGAACTGCTATCCTAATACTTTGTGTCCCTTAATGTGCTTTGTAAGAAATTATAAGGTGGCTTGTAACAAATTCGTATTTAATTATATAATTGATATCTACCGTCAAAATCTTCCAAACTATTTAGATATTATTTTTTGCCCACCCCTAACTTCAACTGAACAGATAACAACGGACATGCCACATTACTAACATCAAAACTGGAAGACAATGCTAGTCTTCAGGGTCCCAGAAATTGCCAGGAGAAAGTGGACAACACATGAAGGGAAAAATAGCAAGGGCCACAGTTAACAGTCATACTAACTCAGTGTTTCTCAAACTGTGGGTCGTGACCCACTACAGGGTCGCGGAGACATGCCAGGTGGGGCGCGAACTGACGTGAAAAACAGGAGTTTTTTAATTTATTTTTTTATCTGTAGCCTGGGCCCAGGTAGCACCCGATGCGCAATGGACGCACTGTGTTATTCACAGGGAAGCGCTCGTGTCAAGGCAGCTTAGTTAGTCCCGACCTACATGAGATTTTAAAAGTTGTTGTGAGAGTGGTGAATTTTTTCAAAACCCGGCCATTAAAAGCGCGTTTATTCTCCACACTTTGCGAAGAGATGGTAGCTGACCAAAAGGCTGTACTGTTTCACAGCGAGGCAAGGTGGCTTTCCCGAGGTAAAGTGCTGTCGCGCGTGTTTGAGCTCCGAGTCGCCTCTTCTTGGAGGAAGAGTGTGGCAAGCCGATTGAGCATTTATTCAGATATCTTGATATCAGGCATAATTGTCATGTACATGCAAGCCATTTCTGTCCACTAGTTAACTAGTGAGCCATTTCTGTGTGAACTAGTTAACTAGTGACAGCCAAAATGCTCACTAGTTAACTAGTGAGGCCCAAATTCTCTCTTGTTAACTAGTTCATATGTTTCATATCTTACTAGTTAACTAGTAATGCTCAGCATGTTCACTAGTTAACTAGTGGACACTGAAATGTGCACTAGTTAACTAGTTTAAAGACTTCTATATTTTACTAGTCAACTAGTAAGGTACAAAAATGTTTACTAGCTGACTACTGAATGTCAAATTCCCACTTGTTAACTTCTATGTAATTTGTCCAGCCGCTTGGGCATTTATTCTGATATCTTGATATCAGGCCAACATGCAAGCCATTTTTGTCAACTAGTTAACTAGTGAGCCATGTTTGTGCACACTAGTTAACTAGTGACAGCATAAATGCCCACTAGTTAACTAGTGAACACATATTAGCTTCACTAGTAAACTAGTGAGAGCCAGAAATGTCCACTAGTTAACTAGTAAAGGCCAAAATGCATACCAGTCAGCTAGTTGAAGGCTTTTGGGTCTCACTAGTTAACTAGTGACAGCCAAAAATGTGCACATGTTTACTAGTGAAGGCAAAACTTAGTTAACTAGTTGGAGTAGGTCAATGTCACTAGTTAACTAGTGAACCATAAATGGCTTACTAGCTAGCTAGGTGATGGCAGCAGGCTCACTAGTTAACTAGTTGATGCATCCTTTGTCCAAACTAGTTAACCAGTGAGGTCATAAATGTATACTAGTAAACTAGCCCTAAATTCATACTAGTCAGCTAGTGGCGCAGAATTAAAATTAGGAGGCGGAGCACTCTGGAAATTGAGGCTTTCTATTGGCTCCCTATGTCCAAATAGAACATAACAACCAATCACAGCGCAGAATTTCACAAAATCCCACCCACAACATTTGCATGTGGCACACAAGTTAACATGCTGGCCAAAGGAACTTTAACTAGTAAACTAGTGGCTTCAATGTGACACTTACATGTAAACTAGTGAAGGCAGAACTGCTCACTAGTTAACTAGTGAAGACACAAATGCCCACTAGTTAACTAGTGAGGTGCAAAAAGTGTCACTAGTTTACTAGTGTGCCCCAAAATGCCCACTAGTTAACAAGTGAAGGCCATTTCAGCCCCACTAGTTAACTAGTGAGATGCCAAAATGGTCACTTGTTAACATGTAAAGGCCAAAATACCCACTAGTTTACTAGTGAGGGTGTTGTGGGCCTTACTAGTTAACTAGTGGCATGTATATTTTGTTCACTAGTTAACTAGTTACACCTAAAAACACAAACAAGCTGACCGTTTTTGTCCACTAGTTAACTAGTGGAACAATTTAAGTCTCACTAGTTTGCATGTGTGGCAGTGAAGCAGCTCACTAGTTAACTAGTGCCTGAAACGGCTATTATGCAAATTCTAATGAGAGGGTGGGTAGAAGACTCCTATTGGGTATTATGTAAGAATCCCACCCAGTCTAAATGTAAATTTACTGTTCATAGCCTCGCGATCAGGTCCTGATGGGTGCCCCTAGTGGCTAAAGTGACACACTGCTCTGCAACGGTACTTCAGTATAGATAGTAGGCTAAAGCAGAGCCTGCAGTATGCAGTATCTCATATTCTGTCAAAATGTTTTTTAATAATAACAGGGAAACCCCATGCTTTAACAAGTGAGCTCTTAGTGATCCACACCAAAGATTCAAGGGATCGATTTTAATATTAGGCCTATTCTTTGTTTATTGTTGCTAGGCAACCACAGACATAAATGTATCCATTCAGTCACGCTTTTCTGATTAATAACTGAAAAACAAAAGATTGTACACATTAACTGCACATAGTTTCAAAAGTAATTAAAAACTCATGCACTTCTAAGGAATTGAACCCTGGTCTCCCACATGATCTCCTGCTGCTTAACCACTTGAGCTAGTCTTGCCACATCAGCAATGCTATCATCAATGTTCATGTTACTGAAACGTTTTGTTGCTAGGCAACCATATACAAATGCCTCCAGTTTTATCGCGATTTTCAGACTAATAACTGAAAAACTAAAGATTGTAGACATTAACTGAACGAAGATTACAGCAATACACCACAACTTTGTCACTAGACGTGTTATCAAAACATATTTTTATGCTCAAACGATCTTAGTTCATAAAAGTTTGCTCTTAGAACAGCCTGGACGAAGTCAGCCATGTTTTCTAGGTTTCTGAGTCCTAAATGGACCAATCAAAATCCTTGTTCCCCCTTCTTCGCATTAGTTAACTAGTGGCCAATGTTACGTCCCACTAGTTAACTAGTTGCACAAAATGCCAGCCGTTTGTGTATTTATTCAAATTCCACTAGTTTACTAGTGTGAGGGGCATTTTTCTCCTGCTAGTTCATTATGGACAGTGTTTTGTCCTCACTAGCTAACATGTAAGGCTCAAAATGCCCTCTATAAGCTAGTGAAAGGCATTAATAATGCAGATATGCTCACTAGTTAACTAGTAAGCATGTCCTGTTCCATTACTAGTAAACTAGTAAGGCCAAACATGTCAACTAGTTAACTATAAGGCCAATGTGTTAACTAGTAAGAGTACCTTTTGCATTACTAGTGAACTAGATAGCTCCGAAAACAGCCACTAGTGTGTGTCTTGTGCGCACTAGTTAACTAGTGAGCTGCTTCACTGCCACACATGCAAACTAGTGAGACTTAAATTGTTCCACTAGTTAACTAGTGGACAAAAACGGTCAGCTTGTTTGTGTTTTTAGGTGTAACTAGTTAACTAGTGAACGAAATATGCATGCCACTAGTTAACTAGTAAGGCCCACAACACCCTCACTAGTAAACAAGAGGGTATTTTGGCCTTTACATGTTAACAAGTGACCATTTTGGCATCTCACTAGTTAACTAGTGGGGCTGAAATGGCCTTCACTAGTTTACTAGTGGGCATTTTGGGGCACACTAGTAAACTAGTGACACTTTTTGCACCTCACTAGTTAACTAGTCGAATGGAAATTGCCATCACTAGTTCACTAGTGGGTGTTTTGGTGCACACAAGTAAACTAGTGACACTTTTTAGACCTCACTAGTTAACTAGTGGCCATTTGTGTCTTCACTAGTTAACTAGTGAACAGTTCTGCATTCACTAGGTTACATGTAAGTGTCACACTGAAGCCACTAGTTTACTAGCTAGAGTACCTTTGGCCAGCATGTTAACTTGTGTGCCACATGCAAATGTTGTGGGTGGGATTTCGTGAAATTCTGCGCTGTGATTGGTTGTTATGTTCTATTTGGACATAGGGAGCCAATAGAAAGCCTCAATTTCCAGAATTCTCCGCCTCCTAATTTGAATTCTGCGCCACTAGTTGACTAGTGTGAATTTTGTATTGAACTAGTTTACTAGTATACATTTATGACCTCACTAGTTAACTAGTTTGGACAAATGATGCATCAACTAGTTAACTAGTGAGCCTACTGCCATCACCTAGCTAGCTAGTAAGCCATTTATGGTTCACTAGTTTACTAGTGACATTGACCTACTGCAACTAGTTAACTAAGTTTTGCATTCACTAGTAAACATGTGCACATTTTTGGCTGTCACTAGTTAACTAGTGAGACCCAAAAGCCTTCAACTAGCTGACTGGTATGCATTTTGGCCTTTACTAGTTAACTAGTAGACATTTCTGGCTCTCACTAGTTAACTAGTGAAGCTAAAATGTGTTCACTAGTTAACTAGTGAGCCTTTTGGCTCCCACTAGTGAACTAGTGTGCATATTTTGGCACTCACTAGTTAACTAGTTCACAGAAACATGGCTCACTAGTTAACTAGTTGACAAAAATGGCTTACATGTACATGACAATTATGCCTGATATCAAGATATCAGAATAAATGCTCAATCGTCTTGCCATAAAAAAAATTGAGTATGGGACAGGCGCCTCGATCGTGACAGTATTATGCCTTTGAGATTTCTGAGCGAAATCGCTGAAACGTCTGATTGGGAGGCACTCTTGTGATCCCATGTATTAAACAGTAGGCCTACATCACATCCCTGCAAAGTTTATTTCAAAAATATTTCCCAACCAGCAGTGCTCAGTATGACTGGATTATGGATCCATTTAATGCAGCATGTTGGTATTTCATTGAATATATTGTACAATGCTGTAAAATGGCCTATGCTTCCTAATACAGTATGTTGCTGGAAAACAGAAATATGTGTGTTATGTATTTATTTATTATTATATCTGCAGCACCAGCTGTTGAAGAGAATATATTTAGAACTTGTCAGTCGTTTTCTTAGAGCGATGAGGGACAGGTGGGGCTCGAGAATGCCCCCTTGATCAAAGTGGGGAATGAAAGAAAAAGTTTGAGAACCACTGTACTAACTTATGGAAAGTCACAACAGCAGAGAAAGCTATAATTTACAGCTGGAAGTAGCACTGCTTGTACTGTGGAAAGGACTGCATGGGCAATATTGAAAGAGATATTGGTCAGGTCATGACTATTCTAGTGGAAGTATTTCACTGTATTTAACTGCTAAGCACATTTGCATACAGTAATTGCAATCAGATTCTTTATTCTTATATACAAAGGAGGGGTATTAAACTCATTGTGCTGTAGATAGGGACTCCCCATGTCAAAAACAACCAAATCTATGTTGTGCAACATAAAAAAAAGTTCACTATATTTACAGTAATTGAATTGAACATGGCATGTTGATTAGCATGTCTCCACCGTCTATAACCTTGTATGTCAGGGGATGAAACTGACCTTAACCTTTGACCCCATGGCCCTGAGTCCCTACGTTCATCTAACTTGTATAGACAATAAATGTACTAGGGTTAATGAAGATCCATCAGACTGCTTTGGAGATATGAACTAAATACTGCATGTGAGTTATTTGTGACCCCTTGTAACCTTGACCTTTGACCTCAAGACCTAAATTGTCTTGCCAGCTCTTTGATAACTTGTAGTGGGTAAGTAGACCAAGTTTGATGAATATCTTTCAATTGGCTTAAGAGATATCAGCTAATATCAAGATGTACTAACATACGTTTTTGGCCCAAAAAGCATTGTGCCATGCTCCATTCAAAGCCCTATATATTTTTTTTCGGTACAAATCTGCGCTGTAGGCACCACAAATTCTTAATCTACAGAAAATTACGATTCAAATGATACCAAATATGCTTTTGCTGTATTTACTTCCACCTTTGACCCTTTTCTAGGCTAATTCGCTCAGACTACTGCTGTCCCTCCCCCCTCCAAGTACCCCCTCGCCACGAGCAACCCAGCTGATCAGCTGTAAACCTTGCTGAGCAGAGGAACCGGCTATTTCAAATCCAACTATGTCTACCGAGGTAAGTAAAGTAATATTTTCTTTCCAACTGATGGCGAGTTTGTTTTTTTACTGTGTTGTCATGCATAGGCTGGCCCCTACTAGTATTTTTTTACTGGGAACGAACGATAGCCTATGAACGAGGCGAACTAGGCTACTGCTTTCGTGTTGTTTTTGGGAGAGTGGGCATGAGCATAAAAATATATATATATCGGAGGCTAATATTTGTCTAAAGTTAAATGACGGTTTACATTTGCTTGTCTAAGATAATATCAGAACGTTTCTTCTAGCTCGATCATGATATATGTGCAACGTGTTTATTGCCTATTATCAGACGCGTTGACTTAGTGACATAAAATAAAAGTGTAGGCCATCGTAATTCAACTCATAAATGTAAAGTAAGTGAGATATTGTCAACTGTTTTGTGATATTGCAGGAATCAGCCTCAGCCTCAGCCTCGGAGGACACTGCTCAGGCCACTGGTGGTAGAGTACACTGCTCAGGCCACTGGTGGTAGGCCGACAACTTCAAGGCCAGTCAGACAGAGAACCCCCAGGACGGGGAGGGGTGCTAGACTGGATGCTGAGGAAGAGAGAAGACCGCAGGATCTTCAAGAAAGACTAATCAATGAAATGAAGGTTTGTCAAATAGTGTAACTAGACCAGAGATGCCTTTTTATTTTGTTGAAAGACCTGTGTAATCATACAGATTATTTTGTGTTTTAGGCACCTTATCCTAAACCTGACCCTAACCTTAACCCATGCCTCTAAACCTGACCCGAACCTTAACCCATGCCTCTAACCTTAACCTATGCCTCTAAACCTGACCCTAACCTTAACCCATGCCTCTAAACCTGACCCTAACCTTGACATTGTGAGCAATTTATTGGTGAATCCCTGGGGAGAGAGAGAGATTAAAGGAGAGAGGGAGGGACAGAAACAGAGGTGAGGTGGCAAAAGAGAATGACAGATATTCCAGCCAATCATTTTTCATCATTTCAGGTTTTATTCATTGCATTGTATATCAGGATTAAGGCACATATTAACATTCAAGTCCAGCTAGAATGCTGCATTTCTGTGTTTGTGTGGGTGCATGCATGCATGCGTGTGTGTGAGTGTGTGTGTGTGTGTGTGTGTGTGTGTGAAGTTCCATGATTGTCTTCTTCATAGTTTGTCCTCTTAGTGTAAGAAACACTCACACACACACACACTCACTCACTCACTCACTCACACACACACACACACACACTGCTCTGTCTGGACTGGTCTTTGGGTGGAGTGAGTTCGCAGGCACTCCCCCGTGGTGGGGGCGTGGCTTCGTGCTGATGGGGGTGTGTCCTTGTGGTGGAGGCGGGGTTTGTGCTGAGTGACATCTTGGTTCATGTAGAGGCTCAATCTCTGCTGTTGCCCCTGGCAACCACGAACAACAACGCCAAACAATCCAGATGCAGAGGGAAGGGGAGAGGGAGGGAGGAGAGAGAGAGAAAGAGAAAGAGAGAGAGAGGGAGGGAGGAGAGAGGGAGGGAGGGAGGAGAGAGGGAGGGAGGGAGGAGAGAGAGAAAGAGAGGGAGAGAGAGAGGGAGGGAGAGAGAGAGGGAGGGGGAAAAAAGAGTGAGGGGGAAAGAGAGAGGGAGAAAGAGAGAGAGGGAGAAAGAGTGTTCTCAGAGCTCCTCCATGGCGGTTGCTACTCGAGGTCGCCGGGGCGGGTTGCCACGTAGACGAAGAGCACGATGAGGGCGACGAGCAGCAGGAGCGTTGGCACGACGACGGTGGTGACCTGCTGACGCGCCTCCAGCATGGCCTGCTTCCGCTCCCGCTTGTCCTTCCACGACTCCTTACGAGGCTTCCCCTTCAGCTGACGCATGCTGCACACACACACGCACACACACACACACACTCTCACACATGCCCTGTCTGCAAGGAGAGAAACACCGCAGCTAGTTTAGTTTTAGTTATGTGTACATACATATATATGTATATGTGTGTGTGTGTGTGTGCATTAGGGGTGTCACGATTCTCCAAATCCTGGATTCGATTTAATTTTCGATTTGATTTTCAATCTTTTTAAAAAATATTACTATTAGATAGATAGATAGATAGATACTTTATTGATCCCCAGGGGAAATTCAAGGTCTCAGTAATGCATTGCTTATGTTATTTACTTTATTTTGCCCTTTTCCTTTTCTGGTTCGTGGGGCTTTTATTTTGAAACCGCTTTTTATTTTGAAACGTTCCAACCGTGAGGTTGTAATGTAAACAGAACAAACATTAGGCTAAACAGATAGTGAAATGAAACACATGAATGATAATTTGATTGTTTCAGCACACTCCGAAGAGACCCAAGGTTAGTGTTCATGGAATATGTACTTATCAATGTGCATTTTAAGCCTTAACGTTTTTGGACTGTAACTTGATCATCTTTTCACTTGCTACGTTGAGTAGGCTAAGTCAACGTTAGTGTGAATTTACGTGAATGAACGACAAAATACTTCCACGCGTTTGTGCGTCTTGGCGTAGCCTACATGTTGGACGTGAGATTGGGGGTGTGGCTGCATCATCGATTCTACTTTTGAGTTCGAAGTTCGAGATTAAGATATAATTACGATTAAATCTGATAATAGGATATAAAATATCCGAAATCCGAAATCGTGACGCCCTAGTGTGCATGTGTATATATATATATGTGTGTGTGTATGTGTATGTACATATGTATGTGTGTGTGTGTGTGTATATATTTATGTGTGTGTGTGTGTGTGCATGTGTACAGTGGGTACTGGTTAAGAATTGACACTTCATTCACGATCAAGGTGATTCATGCAGCTGGGTGAAATGTAAGTACAACTGCAGCTGCTTGGGGGCAGCATAAGTCTGCGTGTTCGACAGCAAGGGCTGTGATTGGCCGAGTTTTCAGTGTGTTGTTTCTCTGTGTTTTTAGCAGCCCCTGCAACATGCTAGTCCACTGTAGCCTATAAGCTTTGTACATAATGTTAAACATAGTTTTGGATTCAGTGGCAAGATGTCTTGATTGTACAGTGCCTGTCTCTCAGTAACGTTTTAAAATGAGAGCTTCGTCAGCTGGCAGTAGGCTACTTTGTCGGCAGTCATGAGAAGTTTGCTTGCTAACAGAACATAAATATGCTGCCCAGAAACCTTGTGAATAGTTCTGATTTTTTTTTACTACACTAACAAGGTTGAAATATAGCCTTTGCCTACAGCATCTCCTTAACAGTAATGTTAACAAAATGACAGCATTCATATGACAAAGGAAAACGAATTCGGTCACTCAAGACTGTGCCACAGCAACCAGTGTAGGCTACAGTCCTACCCAATAGGCCTACTCGAAGCAGATAGCGTTGTCTGACGGTCGAGTGGGTTAATGCACGTAGGCTATTTCCAGAACAGGTCTGCAACTTTCAGGCAGTTCTGAGTCCGAATCTAGGCAGGAGTAATACTACAACGGTTTTCCTTTAGAAATCTTTTTTATTGAATCGGAAGTTGTAGCTTACTACAGACATTCGACGAGGTGTTCTGCAATGAGTCTGGTTTTAACCCAGCTAAAAGATAGCCCAGTAAATTAACTAAACTTATCCCAGTAGCAAACAGTTTTTCTGGATCTAGGCTACTTTGAAACTTCTGCGGGGTAACAGGAGCATTTGTTTTTAAAACATAGGCCTAACTTGCATCTTTCCATTCCAACCATTATTAGGCCTAGGCCTATTGTTATCATTTTTTGCAAGGTGTTGCTCCTGGCAAGACTTGTTTATAAGACGTTTGGTGATTAGTTGATAGCTGTTTTTGGGACACGTTAAACGTTCTTTATAATGAGCGCATACAGCGAGTAAAACGACTTGTTGCAGTTTTGGGACGTAAGCTACGTTAAGCTTTTTTACGTCAAGGTGGTATTTGTTGTTACATTAGCTTCAGAAAGCTGCAGGGGAGCGTGGGGCACAAAGTAACGCGGGGTTAAATGTAACATGGAATTTTTTCCTAGTTGCAGATGGTTGATCGGGGCATGCTATTCAGTTAACCACATTACTATGAGACGGTGTTCCACAACTTTTCAGTCAGTATGGACGTGTTTTCACGTAGATCTACAGCAAAACGACTTTTAAAGGCATCAAAGTAAATAGGTGGTAGGCTACTTGTCTTTCGATTACTGAGTTGTGGGTGCAGCTCACTGACTTAATATGGGTATGGGCGGTCCTTGTCATTCCGAAGTGCCCGTTTACGGAGAGCCGGATCACTCCCTATTAACTCCATTGTACCTGCAATCTGTTGTAGTTCCGCTAGGGGCGATCACGAATAAGTGCAAAAACAATGGGGGTCTATGGAGCTAGACGGCTAAATTTGTCTCTTTCACCTGGTTGTCGTTGAAAAATCGAAGATTTGACCAGACCGGAAGTTGCCCGAGAGTGGCGGTTCTCCCCTTATTAGACATTCTCTGGTATGGGATGACCAGAGCCGTCTTCGCTGGAGCTTGGCTATGGACGGACTAAGCCTATGTGCAGAGTTCCTGACACAAAAAAAAGTGCGTGGTCCACCATGAAAGCCTTATCCCTCACCCACGCATCCTAAATGGAACTTAGTTTTCTGTCTTTGACTTAGCCTATTTTATGGAAACGATTTGGAAGAACATTTGTGCTATTCAGAAAGCATCTTGTATCGTCTTTCCAGGCGCACACAGCTCGTTACCATATAGCCTATCGACTGCCTTAACCCTTTAGCCGCCAGGGTTTAAAAAGAATATATTGGATTTGTACATCAACATTTCAAAAGGCCATGGCTTGCAAGTGGTCAGAGATAAAGTCCTACTGTAAATGTGAAAATCATTTAGTATGAACAGAAGTTTATGAAGGGGGTAAATGTACTCATCTAATTTGCATATTATGACGTCACTGGATGGTAACCACCGTGAATTATGCACATTTCAGTAAATACTAGATGTTGAACATATTTGAGCAGTTTTACTTTCTTTTTTTGTCATTTCACCGACATAACAAATGAACAGGAATACAGTCACATGTAAACCAACAATATATACAATAAAGTACCCTGGTCAAATCAGTTCCATATCACGGGTGACTTTGTAGTTCTTCAGAGCCCTATTTTTACTACCCCTGCTGTCTATACCACGTCCATTACGGACACTATCATCACTATTGCCACTGGCACCTCCAGCTATGTTGGGCAGAGGGTTGAAATAAGCTTGGTATGCTTAGTGGACACCGTCGCAAAGACGTACCTCCATTCACAGACGCACCGTGACTATCAGTCAATAGACAATCGATCATATTCTCCAAAAGGCAGATATTCTCCTTCAGAATCAGAATAGGTGATTAACAGATCCAAGACTTCATCACACGTAAATTTTTTTTTCAACATTTGGTGTATTTCTGCTTCAATTTGTGCAAAACTATGGCCCGCATCGCTTCCGCGTTATGGAGGAAATGCACGTCTTCTTCGTGTGTTTCTCGCGTGTTTTTCACATGCTTCCTGAAAACTTTGAAAAAAAAGGTTGAGCTTGAATCGAAGCTCTGGGTGTCTGCCAACTAGTGGTCAAGAGTACAAATGAGATTTTACACTGTACTCGCGTCTATCGTCTGTTTTATTCAGTAATGACGCTTGTCGCAATATTGCGACATGGGCGGTTAGAGGGTTAACAGATAGGCTCTGCTCTTGGGTTTGGCCTCACAGCGAACTCAACCCTCTTGTTGCTTGCAGTTTGTTAAATAAAGCGATGCAGATTGCATTATTTATTTCTGATTAATTGCGTCTTTTGATGTCTTTTGCAACATCTGCTTGTTAGGCTGGGCTACTGTCAATGTCCTGTACAGGTAAATGTTCAACAATTGCTGGTGTAGGCCTACAGGCTATAATCATTAGCTAAATCATTTGTCCAGCTGTTTAAAAAAATTTTCGTGCTACATTCAAATGCAAAAAGTGCTTTGATATATTTTTCGTTGTTGTTTGAACGGCAATCAGGCATGTTGCGGTTGCAATTTAAGTGAAATTTATACAATATCCAAACCTATCCCACTGATATTTAGAGTTGTTTCGTTAAGATAAAATTCTTATGATTTAAATTTTGGGTTCGGCAAAGGATGTTTTTTGCCTTTTTTATTCATGCCTTTACAGCAACAGGACACAATATCCCTCACTCTGCCGCCACTTGTTGCCTTCATATTTTTCTTTTCAAATTTGTGATATCACTCAAGTCTTGCTTTAGTTAATTAGCAAGTTACTACCAGAAGCCAAAAATCTGACTCTCTCACTAGCTCAAAAATGCCGTCATGTAGGCTACTTTCTAAATATTCAACAATCGGAAGCAGCTGTAATTGTAACAGGACATTTTGAAAGAGACCCCAGCTCGCGCACCCTCCTTCACAATGTTGAATGATGACACGCACACAACTCGCAAAACATTGAACTGCTTTGAGTGAAGTGCGCTTGCGAGTTGCGTTCCTTCTGTAATTAATAAGATGCTCTTCTTCACACTGAAAACAGTGGCAGTCCTAGATTGTAGCCTATAGCCTAAAATATTTTTTTGGAATCAATTTGTGGTGTGATTGACATCAGACTAGTCATTAGCTAGTTAGTTGTGCACTGTTTCCCACTCAGTAGTAAGGTAACAAACAGCCTACTCCGATGAATTCTATTTTTCTTTGCCAATATTCTTGTCGCCCTCCCAGAATTCTGAATATCTTTGCTCGCACACTGTACTGTAACGTGATTAATGACGCGTTACCATGGTTACAACCAACTCTGCTCAGCTAAGACTAGAGAAAGAATCTCCCGTGTGTACTGTACTGTAACGTGATTAATGACATGTTACAACCAACTCTGCTCAGCTAAGACTGGAGAAAGAATCTCCCGTGTGTAAGTTCACTCCAAGTTGGCCTACCCCATAAACTGCATGGCAGTAGGCTATTTCTATTTATCTATAAAATTACCACATGCGTTTGTTAAACTTTATGAAGCAGAATTACGCAGGCTATTTGCACACATTTTGTTTGCGCAAGAAAGAGAAAATACAGCGCACACGATTTTGGGCTGCACTTTGAAATTCGTTCCGGCGCCCCTGCCTTGTTGCCTTTGATTTCCTTATAACTTTCTTACACTAAATAGGAAATGCAAACAATGACCGGCCCAACCCTGGAACTGACGGACTCTCTGTCTCTCTTTCGTGCGCGCGCTCTAAGCAGCCTACGTTTCAAATGATGGTAGCCTAAGTTCAAGTTAGATCTGCTGCATGAAGGAGAGTGAGAGGAAACCCGTGTTCTGCTTTTATATTTGACAAATAGGTCCACCTCTTCTCACAGTTCCAATGCATGATCCGAATAATGGTTTATTTGTCAGTCAACTTTGCAAAATACATTTGAGGCTACACTCGAAACATTCGGGGCTGAAGCCCCGCCAAAATCGGCTGGCGACGCCCCTGATACGATATATAAACTCACGCTATTGTATTATGTTTGGTAATGGCTCAACTTTCTCTGATTGTTCTACTGACTTGGACTGACTTGGAAACTGTCAAGTCGCATCAAAAATAGTAGTGGCAGAACTCCCAAGTGACACCTTGTGGTTGTTTGTGTCAACTGCAGTTTGTGCCATTTCTGCCGAGAAAATGGGGTGAGTGATTCATGAAGGAACCCGTCCAAACTTAACTGGTACCCACTGTATGTGTATCAGAGGAGGCTCCTTCATTGAGGAAAGGGAGGAACACCCTCCCTAAAATTTCAGAGAAAAATAAAAAATATATAAAGTGAATTTACTAATCTGATAAATTACTGTTAATATTACTATTTTTAACACTTTGAATGAACAAAATCGTTCCCCTAGGTCAAAATGCCAACAGCACCCCCTATCGCAATTGAAAATCACTGTATGGAGGAGCTTCCTCCTCAAGCCCCTCATTGAAGTCCATTATAAACGGCTCTGACCCCAGCGGCTCGTGAATCACGTCGTTTTCAATGACCAAGGGAGGAAGCTCCTCCGTACAGTAATTTTCAATTGCGATAGGGGGTGCTGTTTTTAGCGGCGACGGTGCAAGAACGTTATCTGCAGTCATACAGCTAAGAATCTTGTGTTGAACGGAAAGCTTGTTTTTTGCTCGTGAAATAAACAGTACAATGGAATCAGAGCAGTGTTTCCCACAGAATTGGATTCAATTTGTGGCGGTAGCTGACTTTGACAACGGGGGGGTGGGGGGTGGTATTAAGATTGTCTTGGTAGTGTATAGGTCTAATTGAGTGCCTGTCACTTTTTAAGACGAGGAAACCCTTGAAATTGTAACACAGTTGAAAGGCTGCTGATGTGTGGATGCAATTCATAACGTTTTTTACATAGTTAAAATAAAGGTTCGTACTTCTCCTTGGGACAAGCACTTTTGAATTTTGGAAAACACTTTTCCATTTACATTGAGATTTTGCAAACATTCAGTGTCACTCAATAAAATGAGCCCTTCAACGAAATTGACAAGCAGCTGTAAGTAGGCTAAGCATTCTAAATTCGACATCCAAACAGTATTCTAACGTTAGCTTTGAGATACTGCTTGATTTCATAACTTAACTTAGTTTAGTCTTTTCAATGTAGCCTACTATGTTGTGATAAGACCTTAGCAGAGTTCACTTCAATGCAGCAGTTTTGAACAAATTTGCGCAGCATGGTCACGATGCTAAGCGTATTTAATAGCAATTTAGCCAGACGTCTTCTATGCAATGCTTCTATGTGGCAACAACAATCCTTCAACAATCGTGAATATTTTGTTAAATGCACATGCAGAGGGGCAGCTGGCTACGAGAGAGAGCAGGGCGGGGCAATGAAAGGCTGCGTGCGTAAAAAGCGCAGCTCAATGGCAATGCAAGGATTTGACCTTATATTTAAATTAAATTTAATTAAATTAAATTAAACATATAATATTCATCTGTGGCGGCAGATTTTTATTTCGTGGCGCCCCGCAACAAATTAGTCAATGTATGGGAAACACTGCAGAGGACAATATCCATCTGTTATACTTTCAAATACAGTGCGAAGGTTAGGATCAAAGCAGGAAGACCAGTTCCAAAAATTCCTATTCCAAAAAGAAATGGTAAGGCTAGTGTAGGCTGCTGAATGCTACATAGTATGACAAATGGCTAACTGGTAACGTTAGCACAGAAAACAATCAGCTATAGCCTACAGCTGCTGTCCTGTCACAAACGTGGACAGTTCATTTGGTGATAGGAAGCTAAAACATTTTTGGATAGTTATGCGTTGCTATAATCATCCAAGTTATGCCTTAACTAAACAATTGTTAAATAATGTTCTTGTTGTTAATATGTTATTGTTACTAACTGTATCTTTCTATGGTAACATTGTTAATGAATGTTTCAGACCATGATGCATTCCTGTAATGACGTCTTCAGTAACATTTGCCTTTTGAGTATAAATTCTCACCTAGCTTACAACCTGTCTTTAAATTATAGCGATTTGGCTTTAAAAACAATAGCATGTTACAAATAACCACATTTAAGGTCTATTTTTTAATGGTAAATAGTTACATGGTTTTATAAAACAAGTGTCTATTTTTAGTGTTAAAGACTTTTCTGCAAATGTATTACATTGAGCAAAACCTCCAGACTTTTCATAATTTTGCACATCTGGAAAACAGTATTTCATAACTAGACCTACATATCTTCCCTGACTTCCCAGACCTAAATTTACATTTATTTACATTTACATTTACATTTATTAATTTAGCACTATTATCCAAAGTGACTTATTGCACAACATTGCCAGTTAAAATGCTACATAGTACTGCTGCTATAAATGTGCCGGGGTAGGTGGCCTACATCTATTCACATATTGCCACTAACACCAATCAAGCGGACATTCCTTCCTCCGTTATTTTTTTAACCACCGGCCGCCACTGATGTGTATGTGTGTGTGTGTGTGTGTGTGACTTGTGCTCACACACACACACACACACACACACACATATACAGCTACAACACAACTACACTTTGCTTAAACTTCTGCTCTCCTCATCCTGGCAGTAGAATTAATTGTAGTAGTGTAAACGGTCTCCTAAAATCTTCTTTGCATTGTAGCTTGAAGTCACGTTGGATTAAGTGTGTGTATGTGACGTTGGATTAAGTGTGTGTATGTTAGCCATGGTGGCATAGTGGAGCTGGGCCAGCAAGTAGCCTGAAAGGTTGAGGGTTCAATATCCAGCATCCACTGTTATGCCCTTAAGCAAGGCACTTACACTCGAGTTTCCCTGGCAACACTTACACCAGAGTTGCTCTGGCGACAGTGGCCCTTGTAATGCAATTATAATCTGATTAAAAGCGTCTGAATTGAGTGTTTTAGCTTCTGCTAAATAAATAGAATTAGCAATAGAATTGACATATGTAAGTTGTTCTAGTTAAAAGCATCTGCTAAATAAATAGAATTAGCAATAGAATCGACATAAAATAAGAGGTGGGTAAACTATGAATTCTGTGCTCATGGTAAAGTAGACTGCGTCATGCGGAGGCATTCAGAACATGTTTTATGATGGTGGAGGTTGTTGTCCAATGTTTATAACAATACCAGTGGTATTAAATGGTTCCTAGAGTGTTGATGAGTGTACATCAGGGTTGTGCACAATTTGAATTGCAATTCTGCTTCCTGTTTGCTACCTCAATTGAAATGCAAGTGAAATTCAAGAATTGAATAGCCAGTTTCAATTCAGTTCTGGAATTTTGCACAAGCCTGGTGTACATATTGTGAATGTGGATAATACAGTGTATTTTTTGAATGTTAAAAGTTGCAATTGGTGAATAAACTCTTTTGAGAGGTGGATAAACTATTTCTGAAATTTCAGGTGGATAAACTACTTGCGTTTAGCCTCCACTACATCCCTGTATGTAAATTGCTCTGGTTAAAAGCCTCTGCCAAATGAATGTAATATAATCGACATGTCAGTTGCTATGGTTACAAGCGTCTGCTAAATGTAATATAATCGACATCATGTAACTCGCTCTGGTTAAAAACGCATGAGTAAATAGGCTGTGTGATAATGTTCCAGAGCTATGACACTGAATTTCTTGAATTTCCCCTGGGGATCAATAAAGTATATATCTATCTACACTGGTTCTGCTGCCACTGAGAACTTTCTGGTGTCTGGAAGCCTATAGTTCTAATCCTGAACTTTGGTGTCTGGAAGCCTAGTCTTGAATTTCCTTGGGGATCAATAAAGTATCTATCTATCTATCTAGTCCTAATCCTGAACCCCAAGACGCCACCGGAGACATGTATGGTAAAATAGATTATGTTTATGATATAATGGCACGTGTCTTATATTGGCATAGTAGCCCAGTTCACTTTACAACGAAGCACAGCAGGAGTGTAGACCGGGCGCGTGTACTGTGTGAACACGTAGAGTCGGGCCAAGGCGCTTCCTGTCATTCAACAGGTGGGCGCGCACCCACTCCGAGCACGCGCGTGTCAATTCCCAGTCCCTTGCACGTTTCTTCACGCGACAGCTGCTGTCAGCTCCGCACTCAAAAGTGCACGGCACGGGACGTCCCGTGCGCGCTCCTGACTGGCGTGGCATACGGTAAACTCATTAGACCACAGAAATGCGGAATAAATGCATCTAAAGGGTCTGAATGTGTGCCCTCGCCTCTATTAGCCGACCATACTGACCAAATCTGAACTTTAGGACACCAGGAGAGGTCCCCGTCCGTAAAGTTTTAAGTTGTCTGAAGCGGAAACGCTCCTCTACTCCCAGTCAACTCTTGCAGCGCCTCGCGCTCCGATATTCCAACACACTTCCACAGCTTACTTACGGAGACTCCCGTGAGGGTGTGTTCGCCGGTTTTTAGGTTAATTTCAAGCTGCACCTCCCGGAGTGAGTTTTGTTTTGTTCCCAGTGACGTCCGTGAGAAGAGTTGTTGTGAGAGATCAGGGCTCTTACTCGAGATTACGTGGCAGAGCAGACGGCGTGAATCTCGAGCCCCGTGAGTAGAGGAAGAAGGCGTGAGCCGCGAGCGCGCTCTACAGGACAGGAGCTTCCAGACATAGTGCTCGCGCCCAGGTATCGTTTACTGTAGTGAACAAAAATAAGTGAGCAACTTTTGTTTTTGCTCCCATTTTCCATTTAAATTGAAGTGAAAGGAAGACTTCTGTGCACACAAAATGTTTATTTCACTCAAATTCTCAGGAAAGAGCTGGTGGACATTCCCACAGTCAGCCACAAACTTGTGACATCCAGGATTGAAGGATTTTTGTCATACATAAACTGTTGTAAAACATGTAGTGAAGGCATTTCGCTGCTCAACTTTTCTGTGCATAGGTGTCTATTAAGGTCTAGAAGATTGAGAAGAATTTAAATAGATTGAGAGAGAAGGGGGTTATCAAGAGTGGTGTTTTACTGAGACCAGTCCAAGGTACATATGGGCAGCTCTTTAATAGTATCTTTGATATGCCACACAAGTCTCTCACACACACACACACACACAGTATACGCCACACCAGTCAAGTGGATGGATAGGTGAAGTAGTTTTTAGGAATTTGATAAATAAGCCTTTGAATGCACAAAATGAACCACACAACCCACAGATCTTTTACTTCAATTCTTGAGAAAGGGAAGGAAGGAAAAGGGGAGCTAAATCAAGTGTTGTGACTATTTCAGTCAAGTAGCTGCTGTGTTGAGACTATTTCAGTTAAGTTGCTGTGTTGTGACTATTTTAGTCAAGTAGCTGCTGTGTGTTGTGACTATTTCAGTCAAGTAGCTGCTGTGTTGAGACTATTTCACTATTTCAGTTGACTAGCTGCTGTGTTGAGACTTTCACTATTGCAGTTGAGTAGCTGCTGTGTTGAGACTATTTCACTATTTCAGTTGAGTAGCTGCTGTGTTGTGACTATTTCAGTTGAGTAGCTGCTGTTTTGAGACTATTTCAGTTGAGTAGCTGCTGTGTTGAGACTATTTCACTATTTCAGTTCAGTAGCTGCTGTGTTGAGACTATTTCAGTTCAGTAGCTGCTGTGTTGTGACTATTTCACTATTTCAGTCAAGTAGCTGCTGTATTGAGACTTATTTCACTATTTCAGTTGAGTAGCTGCTGCTGCTGGAGAGATTCAGTCTTCGCCAAGTCAAACACACACACAGACACACAGAGAATGTTTAAATAAAACTTTAATGAATAAAATGATTTTAAAACAGGTGTGTGTGTGTGGGGGGTCAGTGTTCAGCTGATTGTGTCGGCTTGGCCCGGAGTTTCTGTAGAGTTTTCTGTGAAGGTGGAGAGAGAGAGAGAGCGAGCAAGAGAGAGAAAGAAAGAGAGAGAGGGAGTTAGTGACATCAGATCAGTTGCAGTTCTTGCTATCAAACAGCAGCATGTTACCTCCCACTCTTTGCTACGGCCTACACACACGCGCGCGCACGCACACGCATTCACGTTTAGGGCTGGGCAATATGGCTGAAAACTGTATCACGATATAAGGGTTTCATATTAGTCGATATCGATAATTATTATTATTTTTTTACCTATTTCAGATAAGGACCAGAAGAAAAAAGTTAAATGTAAACATTTTTATTTTAAACTTAACCTTCATCTGATTTGAATCACCTCAGCTATCAATCAAAGCAAATAGAGAAAAGAAATGTCAACATAATCGTGAAAAACACTCAAATAAATGTGCATATAAGTCTGAATGAAAAGCAGTAAAGGTTTAAGCCTGGAAATATTGTAAACAAAGTAGCTTAATTGGCTAGTTTATCATAGTCTACTGGTTGGACTGTTCAGTTTCCCCACGTGTGTTTAAGTTTCAAATGAATTCTTCTTGGGACAGGCCTGTTTTGAGTCTTGGAAAATACTTTTCCATTTACATCGGGATTGAGATGATAAGAACTTAGCAGTCAACTTGAATGCAACAGTTTTGAACAAATTCGTGCAGCGTGCTAATGAGGCTAACCGGATTTTGTTTGTTTGTTTGTTTAATTTAAGGCCATTTCCGCAACTAAGGCTATTTAATGGCCAGAGCACTGTGTGTTACAGAAACTTAAATATGTTTTTTAAAATCTATGCTAATAAGATATTCTAAAACCTTCAAAGGTGGGACCTTACTAAAAACATCAGCTATAGAATTTTGATGATAAAATTGTTGTCTTTTGGTTCTCAAGGCAGGGCGGCTAACCGGATTTAGATAGATAGACAGATAGATAGATACATCATTGATCCCCAAGGGGAAATTCAAGGGTTAGTAGCAATTTAGCCAGTCGTCTTGCACGATGTGCATGCTGAAGGGGGCAAGGACTCAGTGAGAGTCTGTGTTAAGGTAGGCCTACTACTAGTTGCACATACTAGCTACAATGCGAGATATATTTAGCCTATTTATTATTTATGGACAACGTAAGGCGGGAGGTGTGTGTTGCTTTTAATTATCGAATGTTATATCGAACTTATTCCACTGCTTTGTTGAATTTCCCATTGTCCTACGTAATTTAGAATGACCATTAACCCTTAGAACCCGATTGACGCAAAGTGCGTCAAAAAACACCCTTTCTTCTCTGTTACATTGCTCCGGAACGGTTCATCGCAGCGAGATGAAACCTTTATTGCACGACAGAGCAGAAGTGGGGCTTTCCAACGAGACTACACACTTGTCTGTACGATCAAGTATGAAAATTTAAAAAAATCATGAAATTAAATCAAATTGCATCATATTTACAGTTTATACTTCTCTGCATTCACCTGCACACACATTACTCTAGTTTGAATTACTCGCGAACCCGTGATCGCATCGATATGGCAAGCATATCAGATGAAAGAGGGGGCACAGGGCTATCCATTGGTACCATGTTTATCGATCCTTCTGGCTTATAAAATCAGACGAAGTGACTGCAAAATAATAACGTCATGTACACAAACCAACGCTGCACACTCATTACTCTCGTTTGAATTACTCGCAGACCCGTGATCGCATAGATATGCCACGCATGTCAGATGAAAGAGGAGACTCAGAGCTATCATTTGATACCAAGTACATCCTTCTGGGTTATAAAACAGACGAAGTGACAGCAAAATAATAACTTCATATAGCTGGACTTACCCCACGTTTTTGTCTGTTCTTGTGGCAAAGCATGTTTATAATCCAATGCTATCATGTGTTTCTCTATGGCAAAGCATGTTCATATTCCGGTTTTGAGATCCTAGCAAATTCCTGCATGGCATCCAATTCAAGGCTCACATTGCATCCCAATTTGTTCAACAAATAAACACCTTTTTTGCCTTTACTTTGTTCATGGCAATGCAGTAAAGAGTTGAGAATTATTATGACTGCATACACACAGGCATGCAGGCTAACACGCAACCTCGGGTCAAGTCAGGTCAGATCAGTTCGTGTCACAGATATGGAGCGCAGAAAGGTCATTTTTCATCACTAAATAAAAAATGGCATTTATTTCCGTAAATCACACAGCAAATATTTCTGTAAATTGCTCGGCCCCAGAGTATCCCTCCAACATGGCAATTATATTGCCCGATTCAGGACAGTCTGCCCTACACACACAAGAAATGCATGTAGAGCTGTGAGCTTGCAGTGGTGAGATACATGTCGAAATATAAGAATTTTTATAATACACTTTTTATATTTAAATTCTTTAAAAATCAAAATAAAATCAATGCTAGTATTAATACATGAAATGATGGCAGATCTGAATAGCCTAAACTCTCCTGAAAAAAACAATATATAATATATGTGTGTGGCACTTACAATGACCAGAATAAATCCTTATGAATAAAGGTAGTGAAAATGCCCTAAAAACAGCTTAGGGTTCTAAGGGTTAACCGTATATTATTTGCACACCTATGAAGTAGATCCATTTTTTTGGCCGTATCACACTTGTATATTAATTTGCCGAACTCGTTAAGTTTAAATGAACTGTCACGTTGCATCCGAGCTGTAAAATGCAGACGTTCAGAACATGGCAACATTGTAGCATATGACGGAGGTGGCTTTTAGCTAGATGGATGACAGCAGGCTAAGTAAAATAGCGATGTTTTAAAGCTAAAGTTCATCAGAATCTTGGGATATGCCTGCTTGACAACGGGAGAGATAGAACTAACGACTGGCCTTTGGCCGTAGCAACCATCCATTTAGAACTAGTAACGGCAGTTTGTTCTGCAAGTTGAGAAATTAGTTGATATGTGTCGGAAGAAATGAGTTCTACAAACAAGACAGTTTTAGCGATTAAAACGTTTAAATTGTAACAGTAACTGAACACAACGCAAGTGGCAACAGTGGAATAAACGGGATAATGGACTCCACGGTGGTCTGTTCACAGAAATTAATGCACTTACGAGGTTTAAACGGCCCTCCGCTTCAAGTCGGGGCCGTTTTACAACCTCGACCGTGCATTAACTTCTGTGAACAGACCACGGTGGAGTCCATTATCCCTTACATATTTTTATTGATATCGATTACATGCCTATCGCGATATATATCGCTATCGTTTTATCGCCCAGCCCTACACACGTTACCTGCTGGAACTCTCGTGCTCGTTGGCGGTTGACAATGCTGGTTGCCTGGCGACGGTGCATCTCCTTCCTCTGCCTCACTTCCTCAAGCTGGTTATGCAACCTGCAGAACACACACACACACACACACTTACTTCCATAAACATCACTGACTAAGAATTAGGCAGAGGTTTCAGAAGAGCACACACACTAGTTCGCTCGCTTGTGGATATGTGTGTGTGTGTGTGTGTATATAGGTTTGTGTGTATATAGGTGTGTGTGTGTGTGTGTGCATGTGTTTACCTGTTTTTGTGTTCAGGGCTGATCTTCACCTCTCCCACACGCTTCAGTACACCCTCACCTGCTGAAACACACACACACACTTCACTACATCTTTACTTGCTGAAACACACACACACACACACGGGGACTTCAATACACAGACACAAATTAAAAAGTTAATATCACGATTGATTATATACACATACACACACACACACACTCACCCTCTGTCTCTCACACACACAAACAATGACTCTTTCCCACACACACCTGCTTGGAGTGAAAGTTCCGGACTGTCCTTGTTCTCTGGGTTCGATAACAGAACCTGAGTCGGGTAAAAACACACCTGGATCAGACAGACAGACAGACAGATACTTTATTGATCCCCAAGGGACAGACAGACAGATACTTTATTGATCCCCCAAGGAATAATTCAAGGTCCCAGTAGCTTATGACACCACACACAACAACATAAACAGGACTAAAATGAACAGTAAAAAACCCAAAACAAGGATCCACATGAATGTACTGTACTGTATAAGCATGAATGATCCACATGAATATAGGCTAATGTAATGTATAGGCTAATGTGTAATGTATAGGCTAATGTAATGTATAGGCTAATGTAATGTATAGGCTAATGTGTAATGTATAGGCTAATGTAATGTATAAGCTAATGTGTAATGTATAGGCTAATGTAATGTATAGGCATGAGGTGCTTGCAGTGACAGGGCAGGGACTGACTCTGTGATTCAATATGCCATGGTAAGGTACTCAGTAAGGTGTGTCATGATGGTAGTGCCAACAGTGCAGGGTTAAAGTCTAGCGACCAGCAATAAATATGGGCAATATAAGAGACCAGTATTAAATATGGAAAATGTAAAAATAGTAACATAAGAATTATAGCAGCAGTACAAGGATAGCTTTGCAGTAATAGGGTACCCAGATAGCAAAGGGGCGTTGAATCCACATTGAATCAACCTCCGCCGCTTCAAACAAACGTGGATTCAACGCCCCTTTGCTATCTGGGTATCAGCCATTGGTCAAGTATGATGTGATGTTAGACCACAGTCCAGACTGGGAGATGGAGGGAGGGGTTGTACATATGGGCTAATATAGCCAGTAAACAGTGTGGACAGTGTAAGCAGTAGCACAGTGTGTGTGTGTGTGTGTGTGTGTGTGGTCTCACCTGTGCTCTAATTTGGTTTTCTCCTCCACTCTGTTTGTGTGTGTGGTGTGTGTGTGAGGTGGGTGTGTCCACCATCTCCTGTTCCTCTTCCTCCTGTGTGTGTGTGTGTGAGATGTGTGTGTCTGTGTCTTTTCCTGAGGATTCCAGTGTGTGTGTGGCGTGTGTGTGAGGGGTGTGTGTTGGAGAGGCGTTTCTGGGTGTCTCTTTTCCTTCATTGATCTCGTCTCCGTGGAAACTGCTCAGTGTGACGTCACTCACACTGACCAATGAGAGCATGGACTCTTCCAAGATGCCCCGCCCACAGTCCAGATCCTATAAAACAACACACCCGTCACCTAGACAACACACCAGTCACCTAGCAACACACCTGTCACTCAACAGTTACAAGGGGTGTCAACACACCCGTCACCTAACAGTTACTAGGGGTGTCACGGTTACGATATTAAGCAGTTACTAGGGGTGTCACTATTACCATCTTAAAGGAGAATTCCGGTGTGATATTGACCTAAAGTGTGTTGAAACATGATACCGAGTGTGAATGTATGTCTCATAGCCCACCTCGGCTTGTCCCCTGCACTCCAAAATCTGGCGCTAGTTAGCCGATGCTACCAACAGCTTTTTCAATGGTGGCGCTTCGGCATCGGGCTAGCCATTCAAATAAATCATTGTTTTACACCATTTACGAGGCTCAATGTATCTCCACACTTCATTGGTAGACTTCCGAGGGCCCTGACATTTAAAACGAGACATTGAGAACTTTGAAAAAGCACTGGTAGTTTACTTACAAGACGATTTATACAGACAGTACCTTCACGAAGTTTAGCGTTTGCAGCCATCTTGAATTTAGTCACGATAAGTCGAGCGACGAGTAAGAATGAACTGGTATGATAAGGGATCAGATTCCAAAAATAATTCCGTGGAAATGCATGGATTTCTTTCAGTAGCAGCAACTGGAATCCATGCATTTCTACTGAATTATTTTTGAAAATAATTGAAATTTCATCTTGATCTCGAACTTCGAATCAACGATGTAGCCACTTCCAACACGCATGCCAATAGGCAAAACAACACAAACACCTGTTGAACTGCGGTGCATCAACAAACACTCCGCTAACACTCCTCTAACGTTAGGCTGCAGCTAGTTAAAAAAAACACATCAACTGACCGCCCCTACTGCTACTCTGAGATCACCAGTATGGAAGCATGTCATTCATTCACGTCAGTTACTAGCCTACTAACTTACTCAATTTAGCAAGTGAAAAGACCTAGTTTCAGACAAAAATTACTTAAAGGCATAAAATATTGCCCAATGATAGGTGCAATATTCCATGAACACTAACCTTGTGTCTCATGGGAGTGAGGTGAAATTAAATGATCGTTCTGTGCGGTTTCATGGGAGTGAGGTGAAATTAAATGATCGTTCTGTGCGGTTTCATGTCACCATGTTCACACTATGTTATGTCTATTTAGCCTACTAGCTCATGGGATGAACAGTTTCAAAATAAAAAGCGGTTTCAAAATAAAAGCCCCCTGAAACAGAAACAGAATTGGAAAAAAAGCCAAAAAAGTAAACATAATAAAAAATGGATTAATAATAATAATATAATTAATCGTGACACCCCTAACAGTTACACACAGTATAAGTACCAACTCCACCCATACACAAGAAAAAAAACTCCCAGCCACACACACACACCCATTTTCACTGACAACATTTCAAAACTTTTCCATGACTTTCCGATGACCTTGAAAGACATTTCCATAATTATTCATGGCCTTTGAGTACAAAATTGCTTCCTTTACACAACAGGTTGAAATGGGACACCATGCTCTCTCCCCTTCCTTTGTGTCTATGAAGGAAGCAGTCCAGTTCTGGACATGGCGCATCTCCTAGTAGTGGTAATCGCCAATCGTTCGCCTTGTTCAGTTCACCAATCGTTCGCCTTGTTCAGGGGTTGTATAGGCTACACATAGTTACAAATAGTTTCAGAATTGAAATTTTAATATCAAATATTGACCGAGATGCCAACCACTTGTGTAGGCCCTAACAGTTGGTTTTACAGTAAGAAGATAGATAGATAGATAGACATTTTATTGATCCCCAAGGGGAAATTCAAGCAGCAAAAAGGCCGTTTACCGTTAGATCCTCATGGTTGTGGAGGATGATCGTTAGCAGCCGTGAAGTGGTTTATTCTCAAGATGGCCTAATGGTGTAGCCTAGGCTACTGTCTACGAAGACGTAAGCTAAATATACAACTATGCTGATCCTAGCACTTACCACCTGTCTTGAACAGACACTTCCAGTCCTAATATTGTTGAGAGAATTGCTTTAAAACTTAAACTGTTTACCATGTTGTTAGTCGCTTTGCTTAAAAATGCGTCAGCTAAATGTAATGTAATGTAATGTAAACTATCAAGATAAAGAAACAAGAAATAAAGACCCAATACGCTGACCGACATGTTTAAAACCTTGGCAAAAACGTGATGAATGAAAAGGCTTCAACCCCCTTTGATCATACTGCAGTTATGTTGGAGGCCATGAACGAGAACATCATGAGAGGAAAGAACAAGAGACTGAACAATAACGCCATGTGCGGGCGGAACGAGGCAGTTGTGATTCAGTAGATATGTTTTTTTTTTCTTTCATGGAAATGGTTAACCTGGCCCTAGCCAGATGAATGTCGTTCCGCTAGCTCCGCCTAGCTTCACTCACATCCATCTGGAACCTCTTCCATTGAGAGTGATTTCTCCAACCAACTTTATGGTTTAGCCAATCAGGACGCAGGGCGGGAGTTTCATAGATGTGACATAGCGTAGAAGCGACTGTGAGACTGTTATCAGCGTCACGGGTTGGCTTCGATGAGAGTGGTTGAAGTAGCACGTCAATAGATGACGGACAAGTGGCTTATTCAATCATATGCAAGCATTTTTTGATTAGGTCCAGCCTTCTGAAACGACATTTCAATGGATCGGTTCCAGATGGATGAGTGGAGCTAGCGGAACGACATTCATCTGGCTAGGGCCAGGTTAGGAAATGGTTGCTATGCTTTCTCTCACTGGCCAAAATTTGATGAGAACGTCCTAGACTCAATACAGACAACAGCATACAATTGGCTGGCTCTCGCCCTATGAAGGCATACGATTGGCTGGCTCTCGCCCTTTGAAGGCATACAATTGGCTGGCTCTCGCCCCCAAGGAAGCGGAGCCATAGAAATAAAGCTGTTCTCAGTCACTCTTTACCACTGAACACAGAGGCCGAAAGATCGAACGGACTGTCGACGAGAAGTGGAAACTGTATCAGTTCAGTTGGTTCTTATTAAAGACACGTTTGATCGAATTGATTAGTTCTTATTAAAGACACGTTCGATCAGTTTTGTCGTTCTTATTAGACATGTTCAATCAGTTCAGTTGGTTCTTATTAAAGACACGTTTGATCGAATCGATTAGTTTGAGGCCGAGCCATCTCTATCTCCTACCTACGTCCCTGGGATGACTAAAAGAAACCTTACGACTTTCCCAAAATTTTCAATGAATTTCCTTAATTCCATGACCGTGGGAACCCTGCATAAACACAGACACACACACACACACAACCACACCCACCAGTATCCGGTCCCAGAGGGGCATGATCTCTGTTCCCTCCTCTGATTGGCTAAGGAGATGTTTCCTGTGGGTGGGGCTGGCAGGGAGTGCGAGTTTTACTTGAGGACTCGGGTTGTCATGGAGACCAGAGATGGATAGCTGTAGTGGGTTGAGGGACAAGGACGTCTGGAAGAGTGACTGCTGCACGGCCTGCTGGGAGGAGTCTGCTCTCAGAAGGGAGGGGTCATCCTCCGCATCAACACTCAGATGGCCAAGTGTAAGCTCCGCCTCCAGAGGATGGAAAGAGTCTACACACACACACACAGTAAGTAAGTATAAGTATAAATACTCTTTTAATCCTGTGAGGGAAATTTGGTCTCTGCATTTATCCCCATCCGTGAATTAGTGAAACACACTCAGCACACAGTGAACACACAGTGATGTGAAGCACACACTAATCCCGGCGCAGTGAGCTGCCTGCATCAACAGCGGTGCTCAGAGAACTCAGAGAACAGTGAGGGGTTAGGTGCCTTGCTCAAGGGCACTTCAGTCGTGGATGTGGGCATGGGAGAGCAGTGCTCAACCACTTCCCCCACCCACATATTTTCCTACTGGTCGGGGATTGAACAAGCTCGAAGCCCTAACCATTAGGCCACGGCTGCCCCCAAACACACACAGACACAGACACACACAGTTAAAATGTCACTCTTCAGATCAGTTACGGGTATCCATTTGAACAGCATGAAGATGAACCAGTTAGTTCAACTCAGCAATGTGTGTGTGTGTGTGTGTGTGCGTGCGTGCGTGCGTTTAACAGCGTGAAGATGAACCAGTTAGTTCAGCTCAGCACTGTGAGAGAGTGTGCGTGTGCGTGTGTGTGTGTGTGCGTGCGTATACCTGAACTCTGCTGCAGGTCAACTGGTGGTCCAGCTTGGAAGGTAGGGCCCTGACCAATCAGCAGGCTTGAGTCCCACGTCTCTGCCAACCAATTACCTGCCTCCTGCCCAGGAGTCTGACCAATCCGCTGTCTCATTCTTAGCTCCTCCCTAATGTTTTCATAGAAAGGAGGGCCCTCTGAAATCTGACCAATCAGACGATGAGCTGAGTCAGCTGAGCCCCGCCCAACAAGCTCCCTTCCAGAGGCAGACGGAGATGACTGGCTGGACAGCTGGCCAATCAGCTGGCTGAGCTCTGATTGGTTGCTGGTGGAGGTGTGGTGTGGGAGGCTGAGCTCTGATTGGTTGCTGGTGGAGGCTTGGTGTGGGAGGCTGAGCTCTGATTGGTTGCTGGTGGAGGTGTGGTGTGGGAGGCTGAGATCTGATTGGTTGCTGGTGGAGGCTTGGTGTGGGACGCCGAGATCTGATTGGTTGCTGGTGGCTAAGCATGAAAACTGGCCAACAATACGGTTCAGAGAATCATCCCACTGCTGACAAAACAAGACATGAATGACCTCATCATACACCTGTGTGTGTGTGTGTGATGTGTGTATCATCATACCTGTGTGTGTGTGTATATTATCATATCTGTGTGTGTGTGTGTGTGTATTATCATACCTGTGTGTGTGTGTGTGTGTATATTATCATATCTGTGTGTGTGTGTGTGTATATTATCATACCTGTGTGTGTGTGTGTGTGTGTGTGTGTGTGTGTGTGTGTGTATTATCATACCTGTGTGTGTGTGTGTGTGTGTGTGTGTGTGTATATTATCATACCTGTGTGTGTGTGTGTGTGTGTGTGTGTGTGTATTATCATATCTGTGTGTGTGTGTGTGTGTGTGTATATTATCATATCTGTGTGTGTGTGTGTGTGTATATTATCATATCTGTGTGTGTGTGTGTATATTATCATACCTCTGTGTGTGTGTGTGTGTGTGTGTATATTATCATATCTGTGTGTGTGTGTGTGTGTGTGTGTGTGTGTATATTATCATATCTGTGTGTGTGTGTATTATCATATCTGTGTGTGTGTGTGTGTGTGTGTGTGTATATTATCATACCTCTGTGTGTGTGTGTGTGTGTGTATATTATCATACCTCTGTGTGTGTGTGTGTGTGTATATTATCATACCTCTGTGTGTGTGTGTGTGTGTATATTATCATACCTCTGTGTGTGTGTGTATGTTATCATATCTGTGTGTGTGTGTGTGTGTGTGTGTGTGTGTGTGTGTGTGTGTGTGTGTATGTATGTATTATCATATCTGTGTCTGTGTGTGTGAGTGTGTGTGTATTATCATACCTCTCTGTGTGTGTGTGTGTGTATTATCATACCTCTGTGTGTGTGTGTGTGTGTGTGTGTGTGTGTGTGTACCTGGTCTGTGCGTGTGTGTGTTGAGCCGTATGATGAGGGGGAGGAGTCTGTCTCTGGATGCAGCGGCAGGAAGCTAACTGAGGAGACACACACAGAGGAGGACTATGGTTTGGGTTGAAGAGGAAACACACACACACACACAGAGGAGGACTATGGTTTGGGTTGAAGAGGAAATACACACACACACACACACACACAGAGGAGGACTATGGTTTGGGTTGAAGAGGAAATACACACACACACACACACACAGAGGAGGACTATGGTTTGGGTTGAAGAGGAAATACACACACACACACACACACACACATAGGAGGACTATGGTTTGGGTTGAAGAGGAAACACACACACACACACACACACAGAGGAGGACTATGGTTTGGGTTGAAGAGGAAACACACACACACACACACACACACACACATACGCATACACACACACATCCCTAACACACGCACACACACATCCCTAACACAAACACACGCACACACACATCCCTAACACAAACACACGCACACACAAATCCCAAACACACGCACACACAAATCCCTAACGCACGCACACACACACAGACTTATGAGGCTGGTAGCCCCCCTCACCTGAAGATTGTAAGATGGAATACTCCGCACCTGGGCTACAGGCATCACCTGGGGCTTCACCCAAGGCTGCCGGCTCCTGTACACACGTACACACACACACACACACACACACAATATGAAATATACATCTAAAGACTAGAGTCAATACTGATTACTGTTAGTGTAGTGTTGAGTGTTGGTGTGTTTACAGTCAAACACCAACACTAATGTGGTAACATAACACCAGTACACCAACATCACTAAACATCAAGTAACACTACTGCAGTCACAATAACACTATTTACCAACACCACTAAACTAACACTACTGCAGTCACAATAACTCTACCAACACCACTAAACTAACACTACTGCAGTCACAATAACTCTACCAACATCACTAAACTAACACTAGTGCAGTCACAATAACTCTCTACCAACACCACTAAACTAACACTACTGCAGTCACAATAACACTATTTACCAACAACACTAAACTAACACTAGTGCAGTCACAAATAACACCATCCGGTTGGCTGGAGTGAGTTACACGTGTGTGTGTGTGTGTGTGTTAGGGATGTGTGTGTGTGTGTGTGTGTGTGTGTGTGTTAGGGGTATGTGTGTGTATTTGAGAGCTTACCTGAACGTCAGGTTCATTCTGAAGCACTTGAGCCCAAGAGGACAACCCTTAGCAAACATCAAACACAAACACAAACACAAACACACACACACACACCCTTAGCAAACATCAAACAGAACAAAGTCGCTCTGTGTGTGTGTGTAGGTTCATTTCACTGTGTGTATGTGTGCCCATGTAGGTCCGTGTGTGTGTGTGTGTGTTCGTACCTGCGATGCTCTCTGGTCCGCTCAGTAACCTCATGAGTTCTAGTTGGTGGCGCTCGATGATGTCCTCTGCCCTGCTGCTAGGCAACCAGTGTTCCGTCGCCATGCCGTTACTGCTAACGACGGGAGAGACCACACCCACCCCTGGCCCAGCATCAGCACTGAGGGAGGGATCTGAACACACACACACACACACACACACACACACACACACACACACACACACACACACACACATCAGCACTGAGGGAGGGATCTGAACACACACACACACACACACACACACACACATCAGCACTGAGGGAGGGATCTGAACACACACACACACATCAGCACTGAGGGAGGGATCTGAACACACACACACACACACACACATTAGCACTGAGGGAGGGATCTGAACACACACACACACACACACACATCAGCACTGAGGGAGGGATCTGAACACACACACACACACACATCAGCACTGAGGGAGGGATCTGAACACACACACACACACACACACACACACACACACATCAGCACTGAGGGAGGGATCTGAACACACACACACACACACATCAGCACTGAGGGAGGGATCTGAACACACACACACACATCAGCACTGAGGGAGGGATCTGAACACACACACACACACACACACACATCAGCACTGAGGGAGGGATCTGAACACACACACACACACACACACACATCAGCACTGAGGGAGGGATCTGAACACACACACACACACACATTAGCACTGAGGGAGGGATCTGAACACACACACACACACACACATCAGCACTGAGGGAGGGATCTGAACACACACACACACACACACATCAGCACTGAGGGAGGGGTCTGAAACACACACACACACACATCAGCACTGAGGGAGGAATCAAACACACACACACACACCTATCAGCACTGAGGGAGGGATCTGAAAAATACACACACACACACACCAGCACTGAGGGAGGGATCTGAAAAACACACACACACACACACACACACACACACACACACACACACACACACACACACACACACACACACACACACATCAGCACTGAGGGAGGGATCTGAAACACACACACACGCACACACACACACAGGTGACAGCAATAAACACTGAAAAGGAAGGCAGGCACACACACACACACACACACACACACACACACACACAAACACAAAAAACTACAGTGTCAGGCTCGGGTCAGGGTTCGGGTCGGACATATTTAGAAATTGTAGTCGGGTTCGGTTGGGACACATCGGCACGATATGCATTGGATATGCATTGGAAGCTTTACATTTAAAATAGCTTATTATGTTGGGTAACCACCAAGCCTGCTTCACATGATGCAAACAATCCCAACGGACCCAACAGCCTGTGTGCAAGATTTGTTTATGTAGCCGTGACGACGCATGTGCATGGCAGACGGCAAGACAGGCCATCTTGGGTGACGTAAAAAAACAAAACAGAACATGAAAGTACTTGAAGCATCACCAGGACACATGAACTCCAGCAGTGAGAACATTGTGTGTGTGCACAGAGTTTACTAAAAAGAAAGCTTTTGAAGCAGAGACCCTGATACTTGGATCAAAGGTTCATGTTGTGTCGAGCCTTCTTAGTGGTTGAAAAATAGCGATTTTCATGCCATCATAGTAATGCCCCTAGCACTGCCATACACACACACATGCCCCTAGCACTCCCATTCAAAAGGCCATTTGACCCGAAAACGAAAATACGGTCAATCTTTACGTCGTAATTATGCTTTTTAAACAAAAGTTTGACTCGGGTACATTCAGAAAAAGACCAAGAGGTTTGCTATCCACACAGGTGAACTAGCATGGGAATAACTGAGGCATCATCTGCGTTGGGCTTGGGTCGGGTTCAGACATAAAAATGAAAATGCCTGTCTGGTTCGCACAGAAATATGCGGCCCGAACTGCACTCTAACACACACACACACACACACAGACACACACCATAGAACAATTATACACAGATGACCGTAATAAACACTGAAAAGGCGTGCACACACACAGAGACACACACACACACACACACACACCCCAATCCGATGGCATAAAGAGGGCGTGGTCAAGTTACAAAATAAACCCTGAGACGTTTGTTCGTCACACCCTCCGTCACAACTCTCCCCCCTCCACCCTCAGCTACATAACATCCTGGACTTTGGACTCACAATGGCTGCCTTGCACTACTCCACTTGCACTACTCCACTTGTACACTTGCACACTTTGCAACTTGTTGTTGTTGTCCTGTTGTCCTGAAAACACAACACTTCTGCTGCTCTTACATAACTTGCACCACTATGCCACTTGCTTACTTAGGTCAAACAGAACTACCTCAGCCATTTATTGGCCTGACTTTGCACTATTATATTGACTGTCTACTGTATGCACAATTGCACAATTTCAACCCAATTTTGCTGCTCTTATTTCTTCATTGTATGTGCCTTCTTATTTACTTTTTATTGTTTACTTGAATGTTATGTGTGTCTGTGGACTTAATTGGTAAAATATGTCTTGTCTCCACCGTGGGATAGTGGGGAACGTAATTTCGATCTCTTTGTATGTCTTGGCATGTGAAGAAATTGACAATAAAGCAGACTTTGACTCTCTTGGGTTTTTGTCACTATTTGAGTAACACACACACACACACACACACACACACTCATACCTGTCCCTGTAGAGCTGGTGCAGTAGCTGCCGGTGGAAATGGTGGTGGTGAAGGTTCCAGGATCTACAGGAGATAGAAACTCAGTCTGCGCACACACACGCACACGCACACACGCACACACACGCGCACACACACATGGTTATTGTCACACATATAACAGCTTCACTTTCACAATCACAAAGATACAGTAAACACACACACACACACACACACACACACACACACACACACACACACACACACACACACACACACACACACACACACACACACACACACAGAGCTCAGTTCAAGTGTAGAAACCATCACGAAACACACATAACAAAAGTGTGTATCAGGTAGAATTTTTACATCATTGCTCAAATCACAATAAGACACAAAGACACACAGCCACACAAGCGCACACGCACACACACACACACACACAAAGACAGACAGACACACAGAGCTTCTCTTGCGTAATCACGAGGGTCAGATTTGGCTAAGTTTCATCACAGCTCCACTGTGGGGCGGAGCTCAGAGGGCCCATGTGACCCACGCAGCAGAAGCAGCAAATAGGAGAAGGGATGGGGGTGTGAGTGACAGCAGGAGCAGCCAATAGGAGAATGGATGGGGGTGTGAGTGACAGCTGTACCTCAGGGGTCTGGTGAGGGTAGCGGGTCGAGCCAGGAGCAGCAACTGGAGAGAAACAGGACATATTTAACACACACACACACACACACACAACTGGAGATAAACAGGACAGATTTAACACACACACACACACACACACACACACACACACAACTGGAGAGAAACAGGACAGATTTAACACACACACACACAACTGGAGATAAACAGGACAGATTTAACACACACACACACACACACACACACACACAACTGGAGAGAAACAGGACAGATTTAACACACACACACACACACACACACAACTGGAGAGAAACAGGACAGATTTAACACACACACACACACACACACACACACAACTGGAGAGAAACAGGACATATTTAACACACACACACACACACACACACACACACACACACAACTGGAGAGAAACAGAACAGATTTAACAAACACACACACACAACTGGAGAGAAACAGAACAGATTTAACACACACACACACACACACACAACTGGAGAGAAACAGAACAGATTTAACAAACACACACACACAACTGGAGAGAAACAGAACAGATTTAACACACACACACACACACACACCTGTGGTGGGCGGAGTTGAATGGAGGCGGAGTGTGTCCCTCCAGGACAGGCGGCTGGTTGGGCCGGAGTGTGTATGCGCCCCTGTGTGAGTGTGTGTGTGCATGCCAGGGCTGCCGCTCTCCTCTGTGTGTGTGTGTGAGCGTGTGTGTGTGGGCCATGAAAGGGACACACTGCTGGACTCTGACAGGCAGGGAGCCTCGTCCACATGAAACATGGACTCCTCAGGGACTAGGAACACACACACACACACATTAATAAAGACTCATAAATAATATAACTCGTGTGAGTGTGTATGAGTGTGGTGTGTGTGTGTTTGTGTGTGTGTGTGTGTGTGTGTGTGTGTGTGTGTGTGTGTGTGTGTGTGTGTGTGTGTGTAGGGGTAAATCACCAGATTTATCACAATTAGATACAATATCAATTCTTTAAGCCAACAAAATGTGCAGCGATACAGTGCGATTTGATTCATTATTTTCCATACTTCAAAATGTGCAGCGATAAAGTGCTATTTGATTGGATACTGGGGTCTGTTGTCAATAGGAGATAATAGATTGTCATATTCAGTGTCGTGTATTCAAAACTGCTAAATATTATAGGCAATATTATAGGCCAATGTATGGGAAACACTGCAATATTATAGGCCAATGTATGGAAAACACTGCAATATTATAGGCCAAATACTGAACAGTGACAGTGGAATGAGGTATGCTACACAGAGTTTGTTTTCTCCCCTCCTAAAACTTCCTGTCACTAGCTAGATATGATGTATATGACTCAAGCTCAATCACTATATGTGCTGATATATGATTAGATATATATGAGACTCAAGCTCAATCACTATATGTGCTGATATATGATTAGATATATATGAGACTCAAGCTCAATCACTATATGTGCTGATATATGATTAGATATATACGAGACTCAAGCTCAATCACTATATGTGCTGATATATGATTAGATATATATGAGACTCAAGCTCAATCACGTTACAGTGATGGCCAAAAGTGTTGGCACGGGTGTTTTTCAGTTAGCCAATTAGCTGGTTTGATTTGCATTGAGCTCAATGAGCATCAAACCAGCTAATAGGCTAACTGAAATAACACCCATGCCAATCTCTAGGTATGGTGAAGGGTATGTGATGATGTGGGGCTATTTTAATTCCAAAGGCCAAGGTAACTTTATCAGGATGCACAGTATTCTGGATCCATGAAATAACTGGCCTTTAAAAATAAAAATCTGCCTGTCTCTATGGGAATTTAACATAGGGGTGTCAATACTTATGACCCCTGCATTTTAAGGAAGAACATTTATTTATTTATGATACATTATTCATTCACTAAGAAAATTGGTGTCCTTAAAGGTTAGATATTTCCTCTTTTATCACTTAAGGCATTAAGATCAATTTCCAAAACATGATTTTATATTCCTCTTTTCTTTTTTTTTTATACTTTATTGTGTTCATTCAGGTTTCAATTAATTCATAAACAATCATGATCATTCATTTGTGAACACATTTTCCATCATTCCACCAGGTCAAATTAATTTTAATTATGTTGAATAAAGGTTTGAGCCCAAAATGGAAAAACATTGAAACAATGCTGGTTGGTAACTTAAATAACCTCTTCACCACAAAAACAAATAATTTTGTAATAAACAACACTGTCAAAACTTGGAGAATAATATGTAAGAGCATAAAAATTAACGAAGGAGAATTGACTTGTCTAAGAGAAATACAGAGCGACCCAGACTTCACTCCAAATACACTCGATAACACCTTTAAGAGCTGGAGAAATAAAGGTCTCATCACGCACTGCCAAATGCTCTGTGACACTGGAGAGTAGATTCATTTGAAAATATAGCAAGGGCATATCAGCTCCAAAACAATCAATTCTACCGATATCTGCAGCTCAGGAATTATCTAAATGAAAAAGCCCAGCTAAAAAGCCTTAATGACTTACATTTACTTATACAATACATGGCGAAAAAATGCCAGAGCGAGAATACTCAACACTTAATTGGACAAATATATAATATTCTACAGGAATGTGGGGCTGAAAAGTTAGATCACATTAAGGATAAGTGGGAGCAGGAATTGAACAAAACCATTAGTGAAGAGGAATGGAAACAATGCCTGAAAGATATTAATATTTATACTAGATCCCCCTACTGGCAGGAATATGCCTGGAAGATAAATGTTAGATATTTCTTAACACCATCAATAATAGCTAAATACGCGCAAACCAACACCAGCTGCTGGAGGGAATGCGGTGTAAACAACGCTGATTATACACATATATTTTATTCTTGTAATAAACTTAATAAATATTGGCAAGCGGTTCAACATCTTATGCGAGAAAAACTATGTAAAGATGTGTCAATACAACAGCACAATGCTATTCTGGGCATAAGACCCGAAGGACTGGAAAAGGGACACCTCTACCTCTTTTGGATCTTTAGAATAACAGCCCTTAAACAGATAACAAGGAATTGGAAAAAAGTAGAACCACCTAGCACTGACAAGTGGTTGGAAAGTATAGAGGAAATGAGAAACATGGAAAAAATAACTTATAGAATTAATAATCAAGAAGATGTATATGACAAAAAATGGGCCCTTTACTAATGTTAAGATGAGGAGCCATATTAAACCACGCTCATGAGAAATCAAGACTCAATACTCAGTTAACAAATACGCTTACCCTTTGTAGGTTCATTCTTGTTTTCATTTACGTTAGGGTTATTTGTATTGTTATTTTGTGTATGTGCTTTTTTATTATGATTATGTCTTACTTGAGGTATACACGGGTGGGAAAAAAAATGATATATTCCTCTTTTCAGTCAGCTTTAGCATGGGTGCCAACACTTTTGGCCATCACTGTATGTGCTGATAAATATATATATGAGACTCGAGCTCAATCACTATATGTGCTGATAAATATATATATGAGACTCAAGCTCAATCACTATATGTGCTGATATATGATTAGATATATATGAGACTCAAGCTCAATCACTATATGTGCTGATATATGATTAGATATATATGAGACTCAAGCTCAATTACTATATGTGCTGATATATGATATATGAGACTCAAGCTCAATTACTATATGTGCTGATAAATATATATATGAGACTCAAGCTCAATTACTATATGTGCTGATATATGATTAGATATATATGAGACTCAAGCTCAATCCCTATATGTGCTGATATATGATTAGATATATATGAGACTCAAGCTCAATTACTATATGTGCTGATATATGATTAGATATATATGAGACTCAAGCTCAATCACTATATGTGCTGATATATGATTAGATATATATGAGACTCAAGCTCAATCCCTATATGTGCTGATATATGATTAGATATATATGAGACTCAAGCTCAATCCCTATATGTGCTGATATATGATATATGAGACTCAAGCTCAATCACTATATGTGCTGATATATGATTAGATATATATGAGACTGAAGCTCAATCACTATATGTGCTGATATATGATTAGATATATATGAGACTCAAGCTCAATCACTATATGTGCTGATATATGATTAGATGTATATGGGGGGGCGCACGTGAACACCAAACATGAAAGACGTGTGCTTCAGTGCTCCGAGGCTAAGTGACTATATTATGCAATTTATCTCGGCAGAATATTCCATTTCATAGTTATCTTATTGTATCAGTTACAGTTTATTGAAGGCTCAGTCGAGAAATGGCTTCAGGACGGAATAAAGCAGACTTTGGCAAAGGCAAAAAACAACAATCTGCTGGAGATGCTAATGTTATGGATGCTAGCTAGATACAGGAGATGATTAACACTCTCAGGGATGACATATGCGATAAAATTGATTCCCTCTCCACTGAAGTGAGGTCCGAAATTGCAACAGTTCGTGCTGAGCTGAAAAGTGCTATAGCACCACTGCAACAGAAAATTGAAAACCATGATAGCACCATCAAAGATTTGGAGCATGCTGCATCTAACCAAGGTGACCACTTGAGTGAGTTGGAAAACATCGTACAGACTCTGAGAACGCAAGTGGATCAGCTGAATGCTAAGTGCGAGGATCTAGAGGGGCGCTCAAGAAGAAACAACATTCGTCTGATTGGGATACTGGAAGACGTGGAGGGCTCCAATCCGACCGAATTTGCCTCTGGGCTTTTGCAGGACATTCTGAGTCTTGACCAAAAACCTATCCTGGACAGAGCCCACCGTAGTTTGCGCGAGAAGCCCGGTAAGGACAAACCACCCAGACCGTTCATCATTCGCCTACACTACTACCAGGATCGGGACCGGATTCTACGCAGGGCTGAAGAGGCTTTCCCTAAGTTATCAAGAGAAAAGAGTCTCGATCTTCCCTGACTACACAACTGCTGTGGCCAAGAAACGTGCACAGTTCGGGGAGGCGAAGCGTCTCCTTCGTCCTATCAAAGGAGTGAAGTTCAGGTTGCTGTTCCTGCTGAAAATTACGTTGCCCGATGGAACACTGCACAAATTCGAAGACCCCTCTGCAGCAGTGGATTTCATCAAGAACATAACACCTGCGGGTAGTACACCAGCCTAACTTCAGGATACAGAACGGTGGCCAAGTAAATTGACTGTCTATTTGGGCTAGCCTACTGATGGACTGCTAAGCTTGAACGTCCTTGCTATTTTCCCTTCTCTTTCCATCTCCAGATAGCTTAGCGACATGTTGATCTGCCTCGTTTTCTGGCCATTCTTGGTCTGTCTACTCTGTTTTTTGAAATACCCTAATAGTCTGCACTTTGAAATACCCTAATAGTCTGCACATTGAGCTGATGTTATATTATTTGTATTTGCCGCTCTTATACTGTTCATTTAAGTCTCTAGTTTCTGGTAGCACGTCGGCTAAGTCACTAGTTTCTGGTAGCACGTCGGCTAAGTCACTAGTTTCTGGTAGCACGTCGGCTAAGTCACTAGTTTCTGGTAGCACGTCGGCTAAGTCACTAGTTTCTGGTAGCACGTCGGCGGCTCTCTTGAATGAGCAACGGTGCTGTTTCAGATTGTTTGTCAATGTTAAAAGGGAATATGCGCGCGTCCAGTTCAACGGACGCTTTAGCAAGGGATAAATGTGTTTTGTCTTGTAATCTTCTTTTTCAATTTTTATGTTGTATGTATTTGTCGACCATTATGCCTGCTAAAATAGCTTTTCGTCGGTGGTTGCAATTCACAGTAGTTAATGTGACTCAGACTCTATCAAACAGTGCATGTCCTAATGTCCTAGCTGATCCAAATGGGAGATATATTGTTGTAACTGGGAAAATTCATAGTATTCCAATCATTCTTGCAAATATTTATGCACCTAATTGGGATGACTCATTTTTTTAGAACTTTTTTCTCCAAGCTCACAGACATTGCAACACATTCTCTCATACTTGGGGGGGACTTTAATTGCTGGATCAACCCAACCCTTGATCGATCATCAACCAAAGCTCACTCTCCATCCAAATCTGCAAAAACAATTCAATCCTTCATGGAGGAATTCAACATATCTGATCCATGGCGTTTTCTACACCCGAACAGTAAACAATACTCTTTTTTCTCTAATGTCCATCAAACATTCACACGCATTGATTATTTTTTTAATAAATAACAATTTATTACCTTCAGTTCAGTCCGTGACATATAATCAGGGTGCGATTTGTAGGGGGGGATGGTGAGGATTTCCCCCCCTCTGGTTTTCCTATCCCTACCTCTGCTAAATTATTTTTATCCCCGGTGGGGACAACATTTATCCCCCTCTGCCCCTCATATTGATTAATGCTACTTCATATAAGTAAAGCGCTGCAACGTGAGAACAGTCTAGTAGGCTAGCCTACATAATAATCTGACATCAGAAACACACCGTCACCGTCAGCACTGATGCTGCTGACACAGTGGCTGCGTGATAACTTAATTTGGCCTTGATCGTGCAGGACATTTCAGAATGTCGAGTGTGTAATCCATCATAAATGGCTAGGTTCAATGGATGATGAGGATGAGACATGGCTAGACCTTCCAGCAGGACAATGATCCAAACCATTCAGCAAAGGAAACTCTCAATTGGTTTCAGAGAAAGGAAATCAAGGCCCTGACTTCAATCCAATTGAACAGTTTTGGAAGTTAACTAAAGATCAGGATTCACAAGAGGGACACCTGGAATCTTCAATATTAAAGGACTATCTGTTTAAAAGAATAGGCCAAAATCACACCAGAATACTGTGACTGATTAGTTTTCGTCATACAGGAAATGCCTTGAAGCTGTCATTAGGAAAAAAGACTTTTCCACAAAGTATTTAAGAAATTTCAGCAGGCGTGTTCAATACTTTTTTCCTGTGTCATTCCACTTTATTACACATAACTCTACCTATGGACTTTAATGTTTGGATTTTTTTATATTGACCAGAATTGACCTGCACACTACAAAAGTGCACCGACACAAACACAAATGACTCAATACACTTGGAGGAGTAGTATCGCCGTAGTATCGAGCATCGTGATATTTATGGCAGGTATTGTATCGAAGTCATAATTTTGGTATCATGACAACACTACTTGGCGCTTTAACACTCGCCTGCTATCTAGTGATGACTTTATCCAATTCATCTCCAATCCAGGGCTGTACATTAACTTTTTTTGCAAGTAGCACTGGTGCTACAGAGGTTAAAAGTTTTGTAGCACCAACCACAAATTCTGTAGCATCGATATAAAACCTCTAAAATCTCTAAAAACAATCAGTTCATCACAGTTCATCAATTGTGTTTGGGATCTAGGCCTACTGCAACTGGATTGATAAAAGGTCATGTAGTTGTAAACATCTCACCTGGCTACAAAGTGTTTGAGATGAACAAAAGCTATCAGCATGATATGTTATTTGGTTGTTGTGTTTTTGTAAAAACAAAAAAACAATCCATGACAGTTCCATGCAGTTAGACTTTTCAATGGGTATCAGGAAGACAGGTCATGCCATTGATTTTTCGTTCATTTATTTTTGAATAAGTAGAAGATATGCTGAAGATTTTATTCCACTAAGATTTAATTCACGTTTAGTTCATATGTCTAAGTTTTTAGATTAGTGTAACCCTACATTTAACCTTATCGTCATTGCACGAGTGAAATACCGTAATTACATCTAACCAGTGGTGCAAATGAGTAGGCTAACTGACATGTCAAATGCATCCCTAGACTGTTCCATGTGGCTAACGCAGTCGTAATTAAAGTGTCGTGAAGGATTTTTCGGAACCGATCTTGTATAGGTTATTAAGCACTACTAAGCGAGACTGTTGCGCATGAAGTGGGCTCATATTTGACAGACAGAAGCGAATGTCCCGGTGGACTTTTTTCTTCTAAGTTTTAGATCTGAATGGTGCTGTTTGGATAAGTTGTTCGTTTTAAACTGAACTAAAAATGCAAAGCAACAAGGCGATTGCCACAAACGTCTACCTCTGCTTGACTAATCTAATCACCTCTTCCCGGCCCGGTCGGAAGATACTTTCGCTTTAGGCTAAACATAGCTATTACTTGTTTGATTCGCGAGGATAATTTGCAAGGTGTTGTTTGATTTGGAGTTGGATTGTTTGGATACTATGCCTACAAACAAGTAGACATAGTTTTTAATCGCGTAGACTGCAACTAAGTTGAAATCAAAGTAGCCTCTCACAGAAGTAATCTATACATACGCACTTCAAACAAACAAACAAGCGTTTCACCGGGAGCCTACACCGGGCGCGTAACGAAGAGCTCCGTTTGCGACGCGCAAAAACAGAAGACGGGTCTATTTTTTTACGTAGCCTACGCGCCGCTATCACATCTGGTGTAGCCAGTCGCACTGATCACAGTAGAAGGTAATTGCTGTAGCCTCCCTGTCAGTCTCACACGCATGCATTGTATTGCCATAAGCAAAACTGTATACTGTAGCACCAGTGCTACATTGGTAAATCATCCATCGCACAAACTAATTTTTTTGTAGCATGTGCGACATATATGTCGCACTGTACAGCCCTGCTCCAATCAGATCAGCACCTTTATAGACATTAATACAACCCCTGATATATCTGCATCAACTCTATGGGAGGCATTGAAAGCATATCTCAGAGGGAGCATTATTTCATACAGTGTGTTTGAAAGGAAGATGAGGGAGGAAGAATAGTCTAGCCTGATGCAGAAAATTGGTCAACTTGATGTAATATATGCAGCCAACCCCTCCCCTGATCTATATAAAGAACGCCTGGCCCTTCAAGCAAACTTTAACATTTGTTCTACGCAGAGAGAGGAAGAACTGCTACTCAGATCTAGGTACAAGTATTATGAACAGGGGGATATGGCAGGCCGTCTGCTTGCACACCAACTCAAACAGGAATCCTCCTCTAACCAGATTCTTCAAATTAGGACCCCTTCTAGGTACGACAACAGATCTAAAACAAATTAATGATCACTTTAAGGACTACTACAGCTCGTTATGCATCTGAACACCCTCTCGATCATACCGCCTTTGACCTTTTTTTTGATTCACTGGACATCCCAAAGGTGGATGAGGGGGCCGCTAGCCGATTGGATCAGCCTTTGTCTGTAGAGGAACTTGGGATTGCTATGGCCTCAATGCAGTCTGGAAAGTGTCCAGGACCTGATGGTTACCCCATAGAGTTTTACAGAATTTTTTTTCCACTATTGGCTCCCTTACTGGTCAATATGTATAATGAATCATATACAAAGCATACCCTTCCATCAACTCTCACTCAAGCCACCATATCTTTAATTCTTAAAAAGAATAAAGACCCTCTGGACTGTGCTTCTTATAGACCTATTAGTTTGTTGAATGTGGATTTAAAGTTACTTTCTAAATTATTAGCGCTCCGCTAAGACCCTATACTGCCGACCATCATATCCTCAGATCAGACAGGATTTATTAGAAATAGGTATTCATTCTACAACCTGAGACGGCTTTATAATATAATCTATAACCAACCCTCATCTAGTACCCCTGAAGCCTTGATCTCCCTTGATGCGGAGAAAGCATTTGACCGGGTGGAATGGGCATACCTCTTTTACACAATGCAGAAATTTGGCCTTGGACATACATTTATTACATGGGCTCAACTATTATATTCTGACCCAAAAGCCTCAGTCAGAACTAATAACAACTTTTCTGAATATTTCTGCCTACACCGCTCCACTAGACAAGGATGCCCATTCAGCCTTCTTCTATTTGCTATAGCAATTGAACCACTGGCTGTTCTCCTTAGATCCAATCAGGGAATTACAGGCGTATTTAGATCAGGTATAGAACATAGGGTGTCGCTTTATGCGGACGATCTTTTGCTGTATCAAACCTGTCCACATCTATACCTGCAGCACTTCAATCTCTTGCAACATTTGGCTCTATATTAGGCTACAAATTAAACTTGAGCAAAAGTGAGTTGTTCCCATTAAATGCTGCAGCTAGAGCATACCCTACCCACTCTTTCCCATTTAAGATAGCAACCCACAGATTTACATACCTAGGAGTACAGATCACAGACAAGTTCCGGGACTTATACAAATTCAATTTTGCCAGTCTGCTGTCCCGCATAGAGAAAAACTTTGAACGGTAGTCTTTACTGCCCCTATCACTGCCAGCAAGAATCAATTCTGTTAAAATGAACACCCTTCCTAAATTCTCCTACCTTTTTCAGAGTATCCCAATTTTTCTTCCACAAACATTTTTTCACAAGATTGGTCACAGAGTTCATCTGGAATAGGAAAACACCTAGAATTCGCAAATAATTTCTCCAAAGGCCCAAAAAACTTGGGGGCATGGCATTACCAAATTTTCAATATTATTATTTGGCAGCCAATATTAGAGCCTTACATTACTGGCTGCATTCAGACATACTCAGTCCACCCCCCACATGGTTGCAGATGGAAGCCTTGTCCTGTAAACCCGCATCTTTGAAGGCCTTAATGTACTCCCCCCTTGGATTCCCTCTGTGCCCATATACTAAAAATGCATCACTGAGAATATGGAACCAATTTAGAAAACATTTCAACCTAAGAATTCTGTCCATCCATTCTCCTCTTACTACAAATCCTGTTTTTCCACCCTCCCTGATTGACGGAGCATGGTCAGTATGGTCTAAGTTAGGTATCAAGACAATTAATGACTTGTATATAGATGGCTTATTTGCATCATTCCAACAACTGTCTGAAAAATATAAATTGACCAAGCCGCAGTTCTTTAGATACCTACAGATACGTAGCCTTGTAAGATCCTTATATCCTAATTTTCCTAACGCACCACCTGCCAGCCCTACTGACTCCCTCTTTATGCCTCTCCCAAATATTAGAGGAATGAGATCTTATATTTATAATAGATATCTTATATTTATAATAGTATCTTATATTTATAATAGTATATTATATTTATAATAGATATCTTATATTTATAATAGATATCTTATATTTATAATAGTATGTACACCTTTCCACCAATAAGTCTCAACTTAATTAAAACTCAATGGGAGGGGGACCTGGGGGATGAGATTTCAGAGGAACTATGGGACTCAATTTTACACCGCGTACATTCCTCACCAATATGCGCTAAACATGGCCTGATCCAATATGCGCTAAACATGGCCTGATCCAATATGCGCTAAACATGGCCTGATCCAATATGCGCTAAACATGCTAAACATGGCCTGATCCAATATGCGCTAAACATGGCCTGATCCAATATGCGCTAAACATGGCCTGATCCAATATGCGCTAAACATGGCCTGATCCAATACAAAATTGTACACTGTATCTATTGGACTAAGGTCAAATTAAGCCAGTTTTTCCCAGATGTTGACCCCACATGTGAGCGGTGTCACTCATCACCTGCATCCTTGGCACATACACTCTGGTTTTGTCCAAATCTATATGAGTACTGGTCCAAGGTCTTTGAAATCCTATCAGATGTCTTGGAAGTGACAATTCCTCCCTCTCCTTTTACTGCTTTGTTTGGTGTTCTCCCTCCTACAGTACCCCTCTCTTCATATAAAGCTGACTTCATTGCATTCATCACATTAAAGATATCCTATCTTTTATGAAGTTAGAAAAAATAGGACATACCATCAAGGGCTCTACCCGCAGGTTCTATAAAACATGGGGTTGTCTTTCTCATTACATAGACAATTTGAGCCTTCCCTCTGTGACGGACTAGAGCTGGGTACACACTGCTTAATTAAATAGACAACAGACAAACCACTGTAGTGACATTTCTATGTAGAATGCAGGCTTTGTGTGTTTTTTTGTTTTTTTAAAAAAAAAAAATTATTATTATTTTATTTTAATTGTGTTTTTTTTTGTGGTAAATATATGTATGTATGTATGTATGTATGTATGTATGTATGTATGTATGTATGTATGTATGTATGTATGTATGCATGTATGCATGTATGCATGTATGTATGTATGTATGTATGTATGTATGTATGGGTGGGTGGGGGGTTCTGTGTATCATTGTTTTCATATAACAATGTGTGGTACAGTATAACTTCTTAATTTAATTTCCCTGTTGTGCCATAGATATATACCACATGGGATTTTGGTTCTCTGGATATCCATTTTACTAAGGGTGGAGAAAATAATCGATTCTTAGATGCATCGCGATTTTCTCTATAACGATTTGATGCTCGATGCAGTTCGCCTGCTTTAACATTCTGTTGGCCTGCTGCAGAGTGCTACCTTTCTGCCTGCCAGTTCTCTGCCCTGTACAATCCTATCCGAGCCCGTGCACAATGTGTCTGAGCCCGGCCCGCCCCGACACATTAACTGTAATTATGAGCCCGAGCCCGACTTAAACCCTACAATTTTTTTTATAAGGGGGAAGTTATAACTGACATTCTCAGCTACAATTCAACAACTAGAGTTGTTTAACTACAGAAATATGTTGAGAATTATCTTACTGAATAATGCAACAAGGACGAAGCATGTAAACTGCATTGTTTGTTTATTCAGAATGGAACGGATCACAAATGGATCCGAATGAAGAAACGTAAGCCACGTAACAACGTAAAGTGGTCTTCTGTCCCTGCAGCAGAAAAGCCTGTTTCATGTGTCTGTTCATCGTTAACGTCCCCGTTTCTTTCGCCGTCATAGGCGAGCAGCATGCCGCACTAAATGCACTCGACAAAGCCAACACATAGCCCATGTTGTCACTGCGCACGTATGAAGGTATATTGGGTGCAAAAGTGGCGAGCACATTTAACTGCAGATTTTGCATGTGCACACTAAAGTCGTAAATGTGTAACAGTAAAGTTGAAGTTGTACATATTTTTTTTATATCTTGTTAACACAAAATAGGGGCTACGGGTTCACAAATCCTTTTTACAGGTACACAAATCCTATCCTGTGAGTCACAACTTTCAAGAGTCACGCACTCGACACTTTTGCTCCAATCGTTGCAGCGCAGTTAGTGCGAAACACATTTGCACATCCGTGTTTCATAATCTGAGAACATGCACAACATTCATGCATTTGTAAACCCAAATGTGAACTAATGCATCCGAAGTTGTGCATCTGAGAAATAATTTCTCATTAATACAATTCTACAGATCGCTTTGATTTCTTGCACGACTACAAGTCAATTGATACAAGTGCTCGAATCTGCTTCGACGAGTGACGAGTGACTTTTGCTCCTAGCTAGGTGATATAATAGGAGCAAAAAGATTTGTATGTGTGCACGTCGAGCGAATAGATCGAGAAAACAAGGCGGCCGGATCTGGATCGCGCTCAGACTACCATTGCCTGCTCATAAGGTACGTAACATGATAATAATATGAAGAAAGTTATCTTGTTTGTTGGTTTACATCATCATGACAGCTATGTTTAGCTTAGTTTACCTGCTTGCTAAATCCTCCAGTGCCAGATCAAGCTAGCTATCGCTAGATAAATAACTAGTTTAGAAGTACAGAAATATAACACTGCCCGTCCAAAATCGTTAGGACACATTATCTGACACAATCGTTCTGCAATATTCGAACAGCTGACTTGTATCTTGCACGAAGACGGATAGTGCTAGGCAAGTTAGCAACTGTTTGCTGTGCAGCCATTATGAATAATAAGGTCGTAAAACTTAACACCGCAACAAATATTTTTTTCCTCGCTTTGTGCAAAGAAAAACTATAAATTGTGTGTCCTTCATTGATAAGGAAACATGCTGAGGTTACTTACTTTATGAGCAGGCAATGGTAGTCTGAGCGCGATCCAGGATCCAGATCCGGCCGCCTTGTTTTCTCGATCGATTGCTCGACGTGCACACATACAAATCTTTTTGCTCCTATTATATCACCTAGCTAGGAGCAAAAGTCACTCGTCACTCGTAGAAGCAGATTCGAGCACTTGTATCAATTGACTTGTAGTCGTGCAAGAAAATCAAAGCGATCTGTAGAATTTTATTAATGAGAAATTATTTCACAGATGCACAACTTCGGATGCATTAGTTCACACTTGGGTTTATAA
>NW_027468598.1:39702212-39739712 GCF_046254945.1 Alosa pseudoharengus | reverse complement strand
ACCTGTAGAGTTGAGGGGTGTGTGTGTGTGTGTGTGTGATGATGTTGAGTACCTGTAGAGTTGAGGGGTGTGTGTGTGTGTGTGTGTGATGATGTTGAGTACCTGTAGAGTTGAGGGGTGTGTGTGTGTGTGTGTGTGTGTGTGTGATGATGTTGAGTACCTGTAGAGTTGAGGGGGTGTGTGTGTGTGTGTGTGTGATGATGTTGAGTACCTGTAGAGTTGAGGGGTGTATCCACCTCTAGTATGGCGCTCAGTTGGTGCCAATCATGTAGTGCTGAACTGTGGGACGCCACCGCTAAGAGAGAGAGAGGGAGGGAGAGAGAGAGAGAGAGAGAGAGAAGAGAGAGAGAGAGAGAGAGAGAGAGAGAGAGGGAGGGAGGGCGAGAGAGAGAGAGGGAGGGAGGGAGAGAGAGAGAGAGAGAGAGAGAGAGAGAAGAGAGAGAGAGAGAGAGAGAGAGAGAGAGAGAGAGAGAGAAGAGAGAGAGAGAGAGAGAGAGGAGAGAGAGAGAGAGAGAGAGAGAGAGAGAGAGAGAGAGAGAGAGAGAGGGAGGGAGGGAGGGAGGGAGAGAGAGGGAGAGAGAGAGAGAGAGGGAGGGGGGGAGGGAGGGAGAGAGAGAGAGAGAGAGAGAGGGAGAGAGAGAGAGAGAGAGAGAGAGAGAGAGAGAAGAGAGAGAGAGAGGGAGGGAGGGAGGGAGAGAGAGAGAGAGAGAGAGAGAGAGAGAGAGGGAGGGAGGGAGGGAGAGAGAGAGAGAGAGAGAAGACATTCTGTGGTTAGAGAACAAGAGCCTTAAAGTGGAAATGAAGCAGTGAGAACTGTGACCATTTTTTGGCTGCTTTTTCATTTTTGAAGATACATGGATTTTCATTAAACCTGAAATTCAAGTGGTTTCACTGGAAAATGACATGTCAATAACGACTTTCGCCACTAGGGCGCGGCCATGTTTTAAAAATGCAGGCGCTACGTCATCAGAATGGTTAGCGTTTGTTTGTGGATGTTTTATCCATTAGCGGACGTTCACTTTATTTCAATATGCCAACGCAAATTCTGTTGATGTTTGTTTTTGTGTTTGTACAAGAACAAAGGCCGCTGTAATGTAGCCTGTAGGCCTATCAGAGACAGTACTTAATTAGATTTAACTTCAGTCACAATAATGTGTTTGGATGTTCTCGCACAACTTGTGGATTACCGCGACCTGAAAATGCAGTTGCATCGTTGATGAATTGGTGAATAAACTCGGGGGAGCGAACTTCTCATGTGTGAGTAAGAGGTTTCTTTTTGTGATTGATTAGTATCAATGATTGCATTTGTTTCACTCAAGTAGTAGTGGAAACTATTTGCAGAGACTTCCGAACCTGGTGAGAACCTGTTGTGGGTACGCTAGCCTACAGTACGTCTGACTTGTGTAGGCTACTCTGCAGCAGCCTAGTTCTGTGATTGTGACAGGCATGGTTTTTGTGGGTAGACGTTGTTTATGGACTGTAAGGCATCTGAGTTTAATTTGTTTATGTAAGCTAACATAAAATAACCTGCTGTTCGCTTTAAGTAAATAAATGCACGGATGTGCCGCTTGTAGCAAGATTTTAGGGTTAATGCTATGCTAGTTACAGTATGTGCTTGTTATGTTATGCTATGCTAGTACTGTATCGCAGCTTCTACCATGATAATACGTTGCAGAACAACTGAGTATGGGTGTAAAAATCAGTGTAGTCTCAGGCGATCAGTGTAGTCCCTTAGCCTACCCCCTCTGCACAACCTATCAAGAGTGTGTTAGTTGGTTAACTGCTGTTCCAGTTCCAGTGTTTCGGCTCGGATGTCCCTCAGCGACCGCATTGCAACCTTCAACGTCTCGCTTTAATGACAGCATTTGGCACGTAGGATTGGACGTTATATATCTGTTATTTTGGATGAGATGTCCCAGGTTCATTTCCTGGCAGCAGACACTCTCCATGTGTGCCATGTCAGTGAACATAGGGATACAACCCCCACATAAGCACCACCGATTGTTTTCTGTGCGCTCAGATACACCTCTCTCTCTCGATCATCTATTTCTCCTCCATAGTCAGGCTCTGGGGGCACTAAAACTCCCACTGCTCTTACTGGCTCAAAAGCATAGGCAATTGGATGCCTGTCCTCATTGGTGGGTCTATCCCATTCGTCCATATCCATTTTGTTGAGGCAGTAAGCTAACTGAGCCTATGACAGCCGCTATGTAAACAGCATAGAATGTTGTACCAACCATTCTTGTGATGTCATCATTTTCTGAAAACAAAGATGGCGGCACACAGCTGAAATTAATGCCACTTGTTTGTGCTTTATTCTGAATAACGGGTCATATTTCTGACTTAATTTGTATTTAAGGTATATTTAAATATTTAACTAGTGCTATAGACATCTGTTTTATTTGACTGCTTCATTTCCACTTTAACCCTCCCTGCCCCCCCCCCACGGAATGATTTCACCAGAAACTCACCACTGGCCAGAGGCGGGACTGAGGGGGCATTCTGAGTGCTGTGATTGGCTAGTTGTGCAGAGAGTGTGCTGTAACTGGTTGCTTGAGGAGAGGAGGCACTGGGATTGGCCAGCCGAGAGGACCACGCGTCCTGATTGGCCAGCCGAGAGGACCACGCGTCCTGATTGGCCAGCCGAGAGGACCACGCGTCCTGATTGGCCAGCCGAGAGGACCACGCGTCCTGATTGGTTGATTGACTGGAGTCCTGGATGGCTCTGAGCAAAGCTGACATCAGGCTAAAACGCTCAGCTTGGACAGGGTTACAGTCCTACTCACACACACACACACACACACACACACACACACACACACACACAGTTAAGACTTCTCATCACATAACACAACACAATACACAGAAGTCCACTCATAGCTACATTATTGCAGATACACACATACACTCTATTTCTCTCTCTCTCTCTCACACACACACACACACACACTCTATTTCTCTCTCTCTCTCTCTCTCTCACACACACACACACACACACACACCTCACACACACACGCCACACCCACACACACCTGTAGCACCAGAGCAGGATGCGGCAGAGCCATGTCCACAGACTCCTCCCCCTCCATGTGGGCGGGACCAGAGAGGACCTGAGGGAGAGCAGGGGTGTGGCTAAGGATGAGAGGAGGGGCCAAGCAGGATGGGGAGGCGTCCACTGCAGGTGTGTGTGTGACCAACGGACTGGTGTGTGTATCCTCACAGGAGTGTGAGGTGTGTGTGTCTGCATGCATGTGTGGGAGTGTGTGTGCGTCGTGGGAGGATGTGGCTGCCATGGGAACAGCAGTAGGCGGTGCCGTTGCCGTGGGAACAGCAGCAGGTGGTGGCGTTGCCGTGGGAACAGCAGCAGGCGGTGGCGTTGCCGTGGGAACAGCAGCAGGTGGTGGCGTTGCCGTGGGAACTGTAGAGGGCTGCGATGAGGAGGCGGAGGCTGGCCTAGTGAGTGTGTGGTGGCGCAGCGTCAGGGTGCGCTGGTACTCCTCCAGACGCCGTCGAGCCTCCTCCACACACTGCTTGTGCCGCCTACACACACACACACACACACACACACGCACACGCACACACAACATTCAGAATTCTCTAAACACATATCTATTCATAAACGCTTATGAATATCAGGGGAGCCAGAGGCGCTCACACACACACACAGAGTGTGACCTCTGCTCTAGCACAAACACACACACACACACACACACACATACACATACACACACCTCTGCTCTAGCCAGGCGTGTAGCACAGCTCCCTCACACACACACAAACACACACACACACACACACAGCTCCCTCACACACACACATGCACAAACACACACACCTCTCTATTTCACACACACACACACACACACTCAGCTCAGTTCAAGTGTAGAGACCTTCATAAGCCACACTAGTTATCAGTGCAAACTTCAGGTATAACAGGATTACATCATAGCTTACACATTTATACACACACACACACACGCGCGCAAACACACACACACACACACACAGCTCCCTCACACACACACACACCTCTCTATTTCTCTCACACACACACACACACAGCTCAGTTCAAGTGTAGAGACCTTCATAAGCCACACTAGTTATCAGTGCAAACTTCAGGTATAACAGGATTACATCATAGCTTACACATATATACACACACACACACACACACGCAAACACACACACACACACAGCTCCCTCACACACCCCTCTCTATTTCTCACACACACACACACACACACACACACACACACACACAGCTCAGTTTAAGTGTTATCAGTGCAAACTTCAGGTATAACAGGATTACATCATAGCTCACACACACACACACAGGTCAGTTTAAGTGTAGAGACCTTCTTTGGCCGCACAAGTTATCAGTGCAAACTTCAGGTACAACCGGTAAAAAGATAAAAGAAAACAGCTCCCTTAGAACAAAAAGTAGTGCAACCTTGAGGGCCACTAAGAATAAAAACTAGTGCGACCTTGAGTGCCCCTCAGAACAAAAACTAGTGCGACCTTGAGGGCCCATCAGAATCAAAACTAGTGTGATCTTGAGGGCTCCTCATACAATGAACTAGTGTGACCTTGAGCTGTGGGTTTTTAGGGAGCTCAGAAGTTTTGTTCTACTTGTATCTCCCTCAAACATCCATCTCCTATCCATCTCATACTGTATCTCCTTGACCCCTTCCACACACACACGCACACGCATGCACATGCACACACACGCACACACAATACACATCTCATACTGTATCTCCTTAACCCCTCCCATGAGTGTGTCAGTAAGGCTTCCTGCATGTGCACACACGGGATCAAAAAAAAGTATATATACTATACATACACACACAATACACACAGACAGGTGATATTTTTGAGATATGTGCTTCCTAGAGGCATTTTTTAGTAAAAGTTGGGAACAGGACTTTTTAACATAATTAAGGTGTGCTGAATCCAACTAGCCCTGTTCCCAAGCTGAATTTTGAGTTTATGACCATCGAATTAGCATAAACAAAATGGTTGCCAAAATGGCGATTTTGGGCACTTTCATTGGGCGGATGTCATTATACCATGTAAATTAATTCATATTGTTCACAGAAATCTTCCTTGGCCAATAGATCAAGGATACAGGCTGTGAAAAAAAGAAAAAAAATCTAGTATTATGCCCATGTTAATTACCTGAAAAAACCTTTGAAAAATGTAATTGTTAAAATTTTATAACTGAGCAGGCACACGGTATTTGACAAATGAGACTTAAGTTTTTTGAGGGTCAAGAAAGATGTGTAGTGATGAAATGTAAAGTTTAAAATTGTGGCCTGGTTAGGTCTTCGGGCTTGAAACCAAAGGGTTGCCGGTTCGATCCCCGACCAGTAGGAAAAATGTGGATGGTGGAAAGGTTGAGCACTAGTCTCCCATGCCCACATCCACGGCTGAAGTGCCATTGAGCAAGGCACCTAACCCCTCACTGCTCCCCGAGCATCACTGTAGCAAGGCAGCTGCTCCAGGTTAATGTGTGCTTCAATTTGTGACCTGTGTGTTCACTAATTCACGGATGGGATACATGCAGAGACCAAATTCCTTGTATACCCAAGTATACTTGGCCATAAAACCTGATTTACATTACATTTTACATAATTGAAGCGAATTAGGTTGGTAATGTATGTAGTCTCGGATTAAATTACACAGGCCTTTACCCATTTTGGTAACACTTTACGGTAAGGGTACTTTAATTAATTCATGATTTATGTATTACTTCATTCATTAATATCTAATTAATCATCAGGAATTTACTGAGTTCATAGTAGTTCACATAGTAGTTAACATAGTTCATAGTAGACCTCATACATGAACACATTACTAAAGTATTAGGTACGGTGGGCACATCATTATGAATTATGATTTATTAACCATGATCATGACTTTATTTTTCTGCCAAAAATGTGGTCATCACTGCTCAAATTCTGATTTGAACATAACTTTGGAGTTCTCTAAACACATGTCATTATTCACTACTTTATTTGAGCATGCATGAGCAATTATCCTAAAATTCATGTAATCATGATGATCATGCTTAAGAAATCATAAATCATAATGATATACCCATCACACCTAATGCTTTAGTTGATGTGTTGTTCATACATGAGAAAAAGTCCGCTTCAACCAGGGTTTTCTGCTCCCACTTGTTTTTATTTTTCCGTGACGTTTCGGGTAATCACCCCGAAATAAAAACAAGTGGGAGCAGAAAACCCTGGTTGAAGCGGACTTTTTCTCTTTTTTGTCTGGTCGTTTGTTTGTCCTGCTCCCAGGTCAGACATTTGGATGTGCGGACTTTAAAACTTGCTCTTTGTTCATACATGAGGTCATCATGAATGAGAGTATATGAATTCATGTCAATTCCTGATGATTCATAGGATATAAAGGAATGAAGTAATGCATAAATATTCATGCATGAATTCATGATAATTCATGTACCTTTACCATAAAGTGTTACCCATATTTCTTCATAACATTTGTGTTAGTAAAATGATTGCATGTCCTGTGAATTAATAGCTAGATGAATAACTTTATAACTAGTGCAAGTTCAAGTTTAAGTTACTTTATTTGTACCCAGAGGTAGATTTTGTTTGCAGTATAGAATGCTTCAAGAGAATTTGCAGGAGCAAACAGGAGCACAGAGGATGCCATCTTTACGGCAATTCACTCTGCCCTGTCCCTCCTTGACAATAGCAACACCTATGTGAGAATGCTGTTCATTGACTTCAGTTCAGCATTCAACACCATTATCCCCTCCAAACTGATCACCAAACTCAGTGAACTGGACATCAATACCTCCCTCTGAAACTAGATTCTGGACCGCAGTCTGTTAGATTAGATAACCTCACCCACTCAACCCTCACCCTGAACACTGGTGTGTGCTGAGCCCTCCTTTACTCCCTCTTCACCTACAACTGCATACCTGTACATGGCTCTAACACCATTGTCAAGTTTGCAGACAACACTACGGTGATTGCTCTCATCAGCAACAATAATGAGACAGCCTGCAGGGAGGAGGTCCAGCACCTAACATCGCGGAGCACCGACAACAACCTGGCTCTCAACACCAAGAGGACCAAAGACCTCATTGTGGACTTCAGGAAGTGAAAAGCTAGCACACAAAGCCACATCCTCATCAACAGGACTGAGGTGGAGCATGTCACCAGTTCATGTTTCTGGGTGTCCACATCTCTGTGGACCTCTCTTGGACCCTCAACACCTCTACCTTGAGCCAAGAAGGCTCACCAGCATCTCTTCTTCCTGAGGAGACTAAAGAACACAACCTCTCTCCTCAGATCCTGGTGAACTTCTAAACCTCTACCGCTGCACCATTGAGAGCATCCTCACCAACTGTGTCACAGTATGGTATGGCAACTGCTCTGCCTCCGACTGGAAAGGACTGCAGAGGATGGTGAAAACTGCTCAGCGCATCACTGGTTCCTCACACCCCTCCATCAACGCCCCCCCCTCCCCCCAATGCCTCCATGCCTGTGCCTGTTGAGGTGTCCATGTCGATGGCAACCTTCACAGGGACAACAAGGAGGCGAACATTTTTCCCCTATCCCACCCATAGTATTCTATTTATATTTATAATGTACACACTTTATTACACTTAAACATAGCAATATTCTACTGATATTTCTACGGTTGTTCGTGATTAGTTCAAAGGAACTCCAATGATTTTAAACTCCAAACATGTGTCCACCCACCACGAAGAAGATGTTTACCAATGAAGTCAGGCCACACTCTTTGCCAAAGAGGACCGTAAACATAGTCAAGAGTATAATAAGGTGATAATAAGGCTTATTAGCATAATACTAGTTTTTTTTTGCATTTTTATATTTTTGTGTGTGTATGTATAGTATATATACTTTTTTTTGATCCCGTGTGTGCACATGCAGGAAGCCTTACTGACACACTCATGGGAGGGGTTAAGGAGATACAGTATGAGATGTGTATTGTGTGTGCGTGTGTGTGCATGTGCATGCGTGTGCGTGTGTGTGTGGAAGGGGTCAAGGAGATACAGTATGAGATGGATAGGAGATGGAGATTACTAAGAAATGCCTCTAGACCCATATACAAGGACTTTTTCTTGAAATAGCACTTGTCTAACACCAGGATTCCAACACTTATGGTTAGGGTTAGGACAACAAAAAATATGTCGACGCAAAATAGGCGCGTCGATTCGTCAGACCCAAAACACCGCGCCAGAGTGTAGTAACAACGCGAGTGGGTAAATATCAAGCATAACTCGTGCCATATATTTGTAATTTTACACCTTCAGTATTTCCCATACGTTGACTAATCTGTGATGGGGCGTCACACATTGATCTTCTATGTTGTAATACTTAAAGATAAGATAAAATCCTTTCATTGAGCAGCGCTTTTTACGCAGACAGCCTTTCCTTGCCCCGCCCCGCTCTCTCTCGTAGCCCGCTGCCCCTCCTCTGCATGTGCATTTAACAAAATATTCACGATTGTTGAAGGATTGTTGTTGCCACATAGAAGCATTGCATAGAACACGGCTGGCTAAATTGCTATTAAATCCGCTTAGCATCGTGACCATGCTGCGCAAATTTGTTTAAAACTGCTGCATTAAAGTTAACTCTGCTAAGGTCTTATCACAACATAGTTTAGTCTCATAATGTACAAAGTTATGCAATCAAGCAGTATCTCAAAGCTAACGTTAGAATACTGTTTGGATGTCGAGTTTAGCATGCTTACTTACATCTGCTTGTCAATTTTGTTGCTCATGCAGGGTTCATTTTATTGACTCTGACACTGAATGTTTGCAAAATCCCAATGTAAATGGAAAAGTGTTTTCCAAGACTCAAAACATCAAAAGTGCTTGTCCCAAGGAGAAGTACGAACCGTTATTTGAACTACTACGTTATGAATTGCATCCAGACATCAGCAGCCTGTTTTAGTGTTACAATTGCAAGGGCTCCCTCACAAACGTCTTAAAGTGGCAGGCACTCAATTAGACCTATACACAACTGAACCTTATTGAATGCTACCTCTGACTAAGAATGCATTACTTTGCACTTGTTTTACTTAGGAATTTTAAGAGCAATAAACATATATTGCAATGTTGGAATTCATGTTTTTTCATTCAGATATGTAAATCAACATGTATAAATTGCTATTAGGCAATGGGGAAATAATCGAATCGAAATCGAACTGAAAAAAATGAATTGTTAGATTAATCAATGCATCGAAAAAATAATCGCTAGATTAATCGTTTCAAAAATAATTGTTTATCCCAGCCCTACTTATGGTGCAAATCCACACACACACACACCTGCTTTGTTCCAGTAGGTGCTGCTGGTACTGCTGAATGCGGAGAACATTAGAGTCTTCAAGTGTGTATGCCTGAGAGAGAGAGAGGGAGAAAGAGGGAGAGAGAGAGAGAGAGAGAGAGAGAGAGAGAGAGAGAGAGAGAGAGAGAGAGAGAGAGAGAGAGAGAGAGAGAGAGAGAGAGAGAGAGAGAAAGAGAGACACAAAAAGACACAGACAAACAGAGAGAGATCTTTAATAACTAGAAATGCTGTGTGTGTGTGTGTGTGTGTGTGTGTGTGTGTGTGTGTACATTCTACCTGGGCAGTGGATTCCTGAGTGAAATGTGTGTGTGTGTGTACATTCTACCTGGGCAGTGGATTCCTGAGTGAAATGTGTGTGTGTGTACATTCTACCTGGGCAGTGGATTCCTGAGTGAAATGTGTGTGCGTGTGTACATTCTACCTGGGCAGTGGATTCCTGAGTGAAATGCTGTGTGTGTGTACATTCTACCTGGGCAGTGGATTCCTGAGTGAAATGTGTGTGCGTGTGTACATTCTACCTGGGCAGTGGATTCCTGAGTGAAATGTGTGTGTGTGTGTACATTCTACCTGGGCAGTGGATTCCTGAGTGAAATGTGTGTGTGTGTGTGTACATTCTACCTGGGCAGTGGATTCCTGAGTGAAATGTGTGTGCGTGTGTACATTCTACCTGGGCAGTGGATTCCTGAGTGAAATGTGTGTGCGTGTGTACATTCTACCTGGGCAGTGGATTCCTGAGTGAAATGCTGTGTGTGTGTACATTCTACCTGGGCAGTGGATTCCTGAGTGAAATGCTGTGTGTGTGTACATTCTACCTGGGCAGTGGATTCCTGAGTGAAATGTGTGTGCGTGTGTACATTCTACCTGGGCAGTGGATTCCTGAGTGAAATGCTGTGTGTGTGTACATTCTACCTGGGCAGTGGATTCCTGAGTGAAATGTGTGTGTGTGTGTACATTCTACCTGGGCAGTGGATTCCTGAGTGAAATGCTGTGTGTGTGTACATTCTACCTGGGCAGTGGATTCCTGAGTGAAATGCTGTGTGTGTGTACATTCTACCTGGGCAGTGGATTCCTGAGTGAAATGCTGTGTGTGTGTACATTCTACCTGGGCAGTGGATTCCTGAGTGAAATGTGTGTGTGTGTGTGTACATTCTACCTGGGCAGTGGATTCCTGAGTGAAATGTGTGTGCGTGTGTGCGTGTGTACATTCTACCTGGGCAGTGGATTCCTGAGTGAAATGTGTGTGTGTGTGTGTGCGTGCGTGCTCTACCTGGGCAGTGGATTCCTGAGTGAAATGTGTGTGTGTGTGTGTGCGTGCGTGCTCTACCTGGGCAGTGGATTCCTGAGTGAAATGTGTGTGTGTGTGTGTGCGTGCGTGCTCTACCTGGGCAGTGGATTCCTGAGTGAAATGCTGTGCGTGTGTACATTCTAACTGGGCAGTGGATTCCTAAGTGAAATGTGTGTGCGTGTGCGACTGTGTGTGTGCCTGGGCAGTGGATTCCTAAGTGGAATTGGGTGTGTGTGTGTGCGACGATGTGTGTGTGTGTGCGTGCGTGCGTGCTCTACCTGGGAAGTGGATTCCTAAGTGGAATTGGGTGTGTGTGTGCGACGATGTGTGTGTGTGTGTGCGTGCGTGCGTGCTCTACCTGGGCAGTGGATTCCTGAGTGAAATGTGTGTGTGTGTGTGTGTGCGTGCGTGCTCTACCTGGGAAGTGGATTCCTGAGTGAAATGTGTGTGTGTGTGTGCGTGCGTGCTCTACCTGGGAAGTGGATTCCTGAGTGAAATGTGTGTGTGTGTGTGCGTGCGTGCGTGCTCTACCTGGGCAGTGGATTCCTGAGTGAAATGTGTGTGCGTGTGTACATTCTACCTGGGCAGTGGATTCCTGAGTGAAATGCTGTGTGTGTGTACATTCTACCTGGGCAGTGGATTCCTGAGTGAAATGCTGTGTGTGTGTACATTCTACCTGGGCAGTGGATTCCTGAGTGAAATGTGTGTGCGTGTGTACATTCTACCTGGGCAGTGGATTCCTGAGTGAAATGTGTGTGTGTGTGTGTGCGTGCGTGCTCTACCTGGGCAGTGGATTCCTGAGTGAAATGTGTGTGTGTGTGTGTGCGTGCGTGCTCTACCTGGGCAGTGGATTCCTGAGTGAAATGCTGTGCGTGTGTACATTCTACCTGGGCAGTGGATTCCTGAGTGAAATGTGTGTGCGTGTGCGACTGTGTGTGTGCCTGGGCAGTGGATTCCTAAGTGGAATTGGGTGTGTGTGTGCGACGATGTGTGTGTGTGTGCGTGCGTGCGTGCTCTACCTGGGAAGTGGATTCCTAAGTGGAATTGGGTGTGTGTGTGCGACGATGTGTGTGTGTGTGTGTGCGTGCGTGCGTGCTCTACCTGGGCAGTGGATTCCTGAGTGAAATGTGTGTGTGTGTGTGTGTGCGTGCGTGCTCTACCTGGGAAGTGGATTCCTGAGTGAAATGTGTGTGTGTGTGTGTGTGCGTGCGTGCTCTACCTGGGAAGTGGATTCCTGAGTGAAATGTGTGTGTGTGTGTGTGCGTGCGTGCGTGCTCTACCTGGGCAGTGGATTCCTGAGTGAAATGTGTGTGTGTGTGTGTGCGTGCTCTACCTGGGAAGTGGATTCCTGCTGCTGTCGTGTCTCCTCTTCTTCCTGTGGGCGGTGCTCCAGACTCCACTCCTGTTACCAATCAAATGTGACCAACCTGTTTACATCTCTCACACACGAACACACACACACACACACACCAATCAAATGTGACCTACCTGTTAAATCTCTCTCTCACACACACACACACACACACACACTAATAACTCTGGTAAGGCCCTCATGGTGTTTAGTGATGCAGTAGAAATACACACCTGTACCACTGGCAAGACAGACTCCGCCCTCAGTCCTGCAACACACACACACACACACCCTGTCAATATACAGCTATTACTACAAGCGCTCTGTGTGTGTGTGTGTGTGTGTGTGTGTGTGTGTGTGTGTGTGTGTGTGTGTACGTACCGGTCAGAGATCCCGTTTCGATGCTCATTCCATTTAGGCCCACATCCTCTTCACTGTGCTGTGTTGCCATGGGAGCAGTTCCATCACTGTGCTGTGTTGCCATGGGAGCAGTTCCATCACTGTGCTGTGTTGCCATGGGAGCAGCATGGTGGCTGTGCTGTGTTGCCATGGGAGCAGCATGGTGGCTGTGCTGTGTTGCCATGGGAGCAGCATGGTGGCTGTGCTGTGTTGCCATGGGAGCAGTTCCATCACTGTGCTGTGTTGCCATGGGGGCAGCATGGTGGCTGTGCTGTGTTGCCATGGGAGCAGCATGGTGGCTGTGCTGTGTTGCCATGGGAGCAGCATGGTGGCTGTGCTGTGTTGCCATGGGAGCAGCATGGTGGCTGTGCTGTGTTGCCATGGGAGCAGCATGGTGGCTGTGCTGTGTTGCCATGGGAACAGCATCTTGGCTGTGCTGTGTTGCCATGGGAGCGGCTAGCTGACCCGAAGAAGATGTTGTAGAGACTGAACGAGTGTTCCAGTGCTCCCTCTGGGACCTGATGCGCTCCAACAGCCTCCGCAGACCTACACACACACACATTATAAACACACACACATTATACACACATGATATACATACACACATTATAAACACACACACATTATACACACATGATATACATACACACATAATACACACATGATATACATACACACACACACACACACACACACATTATACACACATGATATACATACACACACATAGGCCTGTCATGATAACAAATTTTGCTTGACGATAAATTGTCTCAGAAATTATTGCGATAAGCGATAATATTGTCGTTCTGAGAATTTTCCTCGGGAAGAGGAAGACGGCCCACTTGTTGTGGTTTTTTTTCCCCAACTGGGAAAACTGCAGCGGATGATTGTGTTTTAGATGCATATGTATGTTTGTTGTGTTGCCGCTTTTAATTGCGACTGTTTTCCAACAAATGCGACACACAGACTCGTACACGTTCAGTGGTTCACCACGGGCATTCGGTTTAAATCCGAAATGCTCCCACACTGCAGCTGTCGCGTTTGGCTTAGAAACCAATTCCATCTTTTTTGTCTCGAATAGGCATAGCCTATTCGAACTCGCAACTAGCTTTCTCTCTGCCTAGTGCCTACCGGTATACTTCTCACGCGGCTCTTTAGCTGCACTCTGTGGTAGGCTACGCCAGTAGTTCCGCCTCCCCACACACCATGCGACTGACAAGTGACTGACATGAGGGTTCACTCATGGTTACTCTAAGGACCCGAGAGGGAGAGAGAGACGAGGAAAACAAACAAGCATGCAAATGGCATTTATCGTGGCCAGAAAAATTATCGAGCTAATTTTAATTATCATGCGATTAATTGATTTATTGAATATCGCGACAGGCCTACACACACACACACACACACACACACATTATACACACATGATATACATACATACACACACACACACACACATTATACACACATGATATACATACACACACACACACACACACACACACATTATACACACATGATATACACATACACACACACACACACACACACACATTATACACACATGATATACATACATACATACATACACACACACACACACATTATACACACACACACACGATATACACACACACACACACACACACACACACACACACACACACTATACACACACATTATACACACATGATATACATACATACATACATACATACATACACACACATTATACACACATGATATACACACACACACACACACACATTATACATACATGATATACACACACACACACACACACACATTACACACATGATATACACACACACACACACACACACATTACACACATGATATACACACACACACACACACACACACATTATACACACACATTATACATACACACACACACACACACACACACATTATACACACGATATACACACACACATTATACACACGATATACACACACACGATATACATACACACACACACTATACACACATTATACACACACACACACACACACACACACACACACACACACACGACATACATACACACACACACACACACATTATACACACATGATATACATACACACACACACACACACACATTATTCACACACACACACACACATTATACACACATGATATACATACACACACACACACACATTATACACACTAGGGCTTTGACTCCGAACTTCGTTATTTGAATATAATTCGATTATTTAAAAAATTAAAGATATTCGAACGAATTTTAGGGATCTCTTAATATTCGAACCTGTAGCCTATGGAGATAATTTCTATAAATGTATTTGGTTGTTAACGTTGTTTTCAATTCAGATTCCGAGGTTTTTTTCACGCCTGGTGAAGTAAAATCGCGAGCTCATTAGCAAGGCTATTATTGGTCATCTGGGCTCCTGTAGGTGAAGTTAGCATCCTGGCTGGTTCGCGCTTAGTGAGCTCCCACATAGACATAATAGACACTTTTATTTTAAACTTAACCTTCCTCTGATTTTAATCACCTCAGTTATCAATCAAAGCAAACAGGGAAAAGAAATGGCAACACAATCATGAAAAACACTCAAATAAATAAATGTGCAGATAAGTCTAAATGAAAAGCAGCACTGGTTGAAGCCTGGAAATATTGTAAACAAAGTAACGTTTGCTTAAAGGAAAATTCCGGTTTTTAGCACTTTAAGGCCCTTTTCTGGTTTGTTTTGGATGAACTAGAGTGGTGGACACCGAAATTTTGACGATTGGTCCTGTCTCGACTTTTCTGACTCGTTTTGAATCGCATTTTCACTTCTAAGGGTGGCTGGCAATGGGCATACTGTAGTAGGCTACTCAAACATGTCCTAAAACAACCCTTAACGTTCGTTTTCAAAACTGTGCAACTCACCGAGTGGTTAGTGGTGTTCGTTGATGTTCCAAAACAAGTAGCGTAGCGAAATACAGTTTCTGTCGTCTTTTATTTGCCATTTTGTAAAATCCCATTGATTTCTGTCATTGCACGTTGATATTACTGCGCCAGTAATGCTTCATGTCTATGCTTCATGTTCAAATACGAATCAAACATTGCGCCGATATATTTGCTTTTAATAGTCAACGAACTCCACTAACCACTCGGTGAGTTGCACAGTTTTGAAAACGAACGTTAAGGGTTGTTTTAGGACATGTTTCGGTGTCCACCACTCTAGTTCATCCAAAACAAACCAGAAAAGGGCCTTAAAGTGCTAAAAACCGGAATTTTCCTTTAATTTGCTAGTTTATCATAGTCTGGTTAGACTGTTCAGTTTCCCTACGTGTGTTTAAGTTTCAAATGAATACTTTTTCTCCTTGGGACAGGCCCGTTTGAGTCTTGGAAAATACTTTTCCATTTGCATCGGGATTGAGATGATTAGAACTTAGCAGTCAATTTGAATGCAACAGTTTTGAACAAATTTGTGCAGCGTGCTAATGATGCTAACCGGATTTAATAGCAATTTAGCCGTCTTCTTGCACGATTAATGTTTGGATTACATGTGCATGCTGAGGAGGGATGCGCCTGTTGAGAGGGAGAGATAGAGTGTGTGCACGGGGCAAGGAGAGTCTGTGTTGAGGTAGGCCTACTTCTATCGCCTACTCTGGTAGAGTTTGACATACTACAATGCAAGATATATTTTTTATTGATATCAATTACATGTCTATTGCGATACATATCGCTATTGTTTTATCGCCCAGCCCTATGCTCAATAATAACAATTTTAACACACACATAAATACTCAGCCTTTCATGCACGTAGTCTATTGACATTGACTGATACACTGCCCTCTGGTGGACAGAACATATAGAACTTAAGTTTGATACCAATATCGGTCTTACTGAAGACATTTAATGGTTAAAATATTATTAATACATATTCGAATATATTCAAATTTTAATAATAATAAACAAACAAACTTCGAATATGATTTTTGGCAAAAGTCAAAGCCCTAATACACACATGATATATACACACACACACACACACACACACACATTATACACACACACACACATTATACGCACATGATCTACATACACACACACACACACACATTATACACACATGACATACACATGACAGACATACACACACACATTATACACACATGACATACATACACACACACACACACACTATATACACACGATATACACACACACACACATTATACACACGATATACACACACACACATTATACACACGACATACATACACACACACACATTATACACACGACATACATACACACACATTACACACACATGACATACATACACACACATTACACACACATGACATACATACACACACATTACACACACATGACATACATACACACACACACACACATTATACACACATGATATACATACACACACACATGATACACACACATGATACACACACACACACACACACATTATACACACATGATGTACATACACACACACACACATTATACACACATGATGTACATACACACACATTATACACACATGATGTACATGCACACACACACACACACACACATTATACACACACATGATGTACACACACACACACACACATTATACACACACATGATGTACACACACACACACACACACACACACACATTATACACACATGATATACATACACACACACACACATTATATATACACACACACATTATACACACATGATATACATACACACACACACACACACACACACACACATTATACACACACAATACACACACACGCACATTATAAAGTGCTCCCTCTGGGACCTTATGCACTCCAACAGCCTCCGCAGACCCACACACACACACAAACATTATAAACACAAACATAACACACACACACACACACATTATAAACACACACACACACACACACATTTAAGGTTGGGTATCGTTTGGGTTTTATCCGATACCGGTGCTAAATTGATACTTTTAAAATGATGGTGCTAAAACAGTGACTGAACCAGTACTTTATAACAAAATGCCCAAACCAATGGTGGAAAGCAAGACATTGCTTTTTGATTGATAAGACAAATTCAAACATGAAATTGAACTGTATATTCAATTTATTATCACCTGTAGTTTCATTGCTTCTAGGCATAACTCTAATTGCAGATGGCTTGCCATAACTTTACATGTAAAAATGGCTTGCCATAACTTTACATGTAAAAATGGCTTGCCATAACTTTACATTTAAAAATGGCTTGCCATAACTTTACATTTAAAAATGGCTTGCCATAACTTTACATTTAAAAATGGCTTGCCATAACTTTACATTTAAAAATGGTTGCCATGGATGTACACGTCAAAATTTCCTCTGCTTTCAGGTCGATCACGTGCAGATGGCTTCCCTTTACTTTAAATGCCATAAAATGTTAAAACGGCTTGCCATGGCCCCGCCAGGTCATATGCTGGTCAAGGACAACGGCTATTGCAGCCAAATCTAATGTCGAGGGACTAAAGTTTATCCAGTGTGTTCTCAAGTGCTTCAGTACATTTGATGTCTTCCCACCTAGTTCGTTTTTAAACATGTTGCATATGCCTGTGTTGGGAGTGTTTTGATTCAGTTTTATGTAAACTAGGCTGTTGTTGTTGTTCCATAGCCTTTTGCTTGTGTACAGTTATCGCTAGATTTCGACTAGAGCTCTTGCTTTAAAGTAGACTACTTGGCATGGGCTCACGTGAGCTGTCAAACTGGCCAATATGGTGCACCACTCTGCTTTAAGCTACATCTAGTGTCTATATATCTTGAAGTATTTGTTAGCTAACTCATCTAGTGTTTATATATCTTGAAGTGTTTGTTAGCTAACTAACCCCTCTGCTTTAAGCTACATCTAGTGTTTATCTTGAAGTGTTTGTTAGCTAACTAACCCCTCTGCTTTAAGCTACATCTAGTGTTTATCTTGAAGTGTTTGTTTGTTAACTCTATGCCTTTGCTTTAAGCTACATCTAGTGTTTATATATCTTGAAGTGTTTGTTAGCTAACTCTAACCCCTCTGCTTTAAGCTACATCTAGTGTTTATATATCTTGAAGTGTTTGTTAGCTAACTCATATAGTGTTCATATATCTTGAAGTGTTTGTTAGCTAACTGTAACCCCTCTGCTTTAAGCTACATCTAGTGTTTATATATCTTGAAGTGTTTGTTAGCTAACTGTAACCCCTCTGCTTTAAGCTACAGCTAGTGTTTATATATCTTGAAGTGTTTGTTAGCTAACTCTATGCCTCTAATAAAAAAAAAGGCGGATATTTAAGTGGCGCCAAAATAAGGCACCGAAATTTTTTGTTGTTCGATATAGTCGCTATCGTTTGCCTTGCCACCGGTGCTATATTAGAACCGAGTTTCGGTGCCCAACCCTACACATTGTACACGCATGCACACCATTATACAAACACACATTATACACACACACACACACACTATAAACAGACACGCAGACAATTCCCTTTTCAATAATTTCCATAATTTCCTGAATATAACATCTGTGTCTGTCTGTGTAAGGGGGTGCGTGTCTACCAGAGGAGGCTCCTTCATTGAGGAACACCCTCCCTAAAATTTTAGAGAAAATAAAAAATATAAAGTGAATTACTAATCTGATAAATTACTGTTAATATTACTATTTTTAACACTTTGAATGAACAAAATCGTTCCCCTAGGTCAAAATGCCAACAGCACCCCCTATCGCAATTGAAAATTACTGTATGGAGGAGCTTCCTCCTCAAGCCCCTCATTAAAGTCCATTATAAACGCCTCGGACCCCAGCGGCTCGTGAATCACGTTGTTTTCAATGGCCAAGGGAGGAAGCTCCTCCGTACAGTAATTTTCAATTGCGATAGGGGGTGCTGTTTTTAGCGGCAACGGTTCAAGAATGTTATCTGCAGTCAAACTACGAATCTTATGTTGAACGGAAAGCTTGTTTTTTGCTCGTGAAATAAACAGTACAATGGAATCAGAGGACAATCTCAAATCTTTTATACATTCAAATACACTGATAATGTTTATCAAAGCAGGAAGACAGCTCCAAAAATTCATATTCCAAAACAAGATGGTAAGTGTAGGCTACTGAATGCTACATAGTCAGACAAATAGGCTACTCATGGCTAACTAGTAACTAGCTGGCCTGTCACATACGTGGACAGTTCACTTGGTGATAAAACATTTTTGGATAGTTATGCGTTGTTATAATCATCCAAGTTATGCCTTAACTAAACAATTGTTAAATAAGGTTCTTGTTATGTTATTGTTTTCACCATTCTAAATGTATCTTTGGATGGTAACATTGTTAATGAATGTTTCAAACCATGATGCATTCCTTTAATGACGTCTTCAATAACATTTGCCTTTCGAGTATGCTTTTATAAATTCCCACTTAGCTATTACAACCTGTCTTTAAATTATAGCGATTTGGCTTTAAAAACAATAGCATGTTACAAATCCACGATCTTACGTACACACGACGCAAAAGCTGCTAATCTACCTGTGCTGACTTTCAAGTATAATAAGTATATATACTCTTTTGATCCCGTGAGGGAAATTTGGTCTCTGCATTTATCCCAATCCGTGAATTAGTCACACACTCAGCACACAGTGAACACACAGTGAGGTGAAGCACACACTAATCCCGGCGCAGTGAGCTGCCTGCTACAGCGGCGCTCGGGGAGCAGTGAGGGGTTAGGTGCCTTGCTCAAGGGCACTTCAGCCGTGCCTACTGGTCGGGGCTCGACCCGGCAACCCTCCGGTTACAAGTAGGCACTGCTTTCCCCTCACTAGATGGCAATAATGTGTGTGTGTGTCGTACCGTGTGATTGGCTAGGCAGGTCGGCAGGCGGCTCCTGCTCTTCCTCCACAGGGGTGACCTCAGACTCAAGGGTCAAGTCTAGGTCGTTGCCATGGCTACTGGTAGAGGGGGCAGGAAGCGGCTCTGGCATCAGCTGCAGCACCAAGTCACCTTTGACCCCTGCAATCAGCCAATGGAAACAGAGCATGAAGTGAAGCGGGCTCACACACACTCACACACACACATAGCAGGAGGAGGAGATGAGGAGGAGGAGAGAAGGAAGAGAGGAGGATGAGAGGAGAGGAGGATGAGATTAGAAGGAGGAGGAGGAGAGGAGGAGGAGAGGAGGATGAGATTAGAAGGAGGAGGAGGAGAGGAGAGGAGGAGGAGATTAGAAGGAGGAGGAGGAGGAGAAGGAGGAGGAGAGGAGGAGGAGAGGAGAGGAGGATGAGATGAGAAGGAGGAGGAGGAGAGGAGGAGGAGAGGAGGATGAGATTAGAAGGAGGAGGAGGAGAGGAGAGGAGGAGGAGATTAGAAGGAGGAGGAGGAGGAGAAGGAGGAGGAGAGGAGGAGGATGAGATGATGAGGATGAGATGAGAAGGAGGAGAGGAGGATGAGATGAGAATGAGGAGGAGAGGAGAGGAAGATGAGATTAGAAGGAGGAGGAGGAGGAGAAGGAGGAGAGGAGGAGGAGAGGAGGAGAGGAGGTAGAGAGTGTAGGTACTTCTCTCGTCGGTGTACAGGTCCTGGAAAGCGTGCTCCAACATCCTCTGCCGTTCATCTGCCAGGCCATGTGTGTGTGTGTGTGTGTGTGTGTGTGAGGACGCCAGGGCGTGTGTGTTCCTGCTGGGTGGAGCTTGATGCAAGGCCTGCCTCCTTCTCAACCAATCAGCTGCCTGCATCCGCTCCAAATCATACAGCATGCGCCGTCGCTCCTGAACACACACACACACATCTCACTTTATGAAATTACCAACACACACACTAATTACTAACACACACGTCTGTACCTGGGTCATATGTTCCTTCTTCAGGGCACACACACACACACACACACCTGGGTCATATGTTCCTTCTTCAGGGCACACACACACACACACACCTGGGTCATATGTTCCTTCTTCAGGGCATGTTCTCCTCTAAGCCGCGCCTTCTCCAACTGCTCCACCCTATCACGCGTCACTTCCTGGTGCAGCTCGCCCAATCGCCTGGCTTCCTCTTCTGCTGCAGCCTTTGCGTCAGCCTTGGACATCACACGAGATCATCAGCACACTCACCAAACACACACACGAGATCATCAGCACACTCACCCAACACACACACACGAGATCATCAGTACACTCACCCAACACACACACACGAGATCATCAGTACACTCACCACACACACACACGAGATCATCAGTACACTCACCACACACACACACGAGATCATCAGCACACTCACCACACACACACACGAGATCATCAGCACACTCACCACACACACACACACACACACGAGATCATCAGTACACACACCACACACACACACGAGATCATCAGTACACTCACCACACACACACACGAGATCATCAGCACACTCACCACACACACACACGAGATCATCAGCACACTCACCACACACACACACACACACACACACGAGATCATCAGCACACTCACCACACACACACACGAGATCATCAGCACACTCACCACACACACACACACACACACACGAGATCATCAGCACACTCACCACACACACACACGAGATCATCACCACACACACACACACACACACGAGATCATCAGTACACACACCACACACACACACGAGATCATCAGCACACTCACCACACACACACACACACACACGAGATCATCAGTACACTCACCAAACACACACACACACACGATCATCAGTAAACCCACCACACACACACACATACAAGATATCAGTAAACCCACCAATCACACACACACACACGCGATCATCAGTAAACCCACCACACACACACACACACATACAAGATATCAGTAAACCCACCAATCACACACACACACACGAGATCATCAGTAAACCCACCAATCACACACACACAAGAGATCATCAGTAAACCCACCAATCACACACACACACACGAGATCATCAGTACACTCACCCAACACACACACACACGCACACACACATACACACACGCGCACACACACACACACATACAAGATATCAGTAAACCCACCAATCACACACACACACACGAGATCATCAGTACACTCACCCAACACACACACACACGCACACACACATACACACACGCGCACACACACACACACATACAAGATATCAGTAAACCCACCAATCACACACACACACACACGAGATCATCAGTAAACCCACCAGTCACACACACACGCGCACACACACACACATACAAGATATCAGTAAACCCACCAATCACACACACACAAGAGATCATCAGTAAATCCACCAATCACACACACACACACACACACGAGATCATCAGTAAACCCACCAATCACACACACACGAGATCATCAGTAAACCCACCAAACACGGGCACATGCACACACACGCGCACGAGATCAGCAGTAAACCCACCAATTACACACACGCGCACATGCACACGCACACACAAGATCATCAGTAAACCCACCAATCACACACATGCGTACACGCACGCACACAGGCACACGAGATCATCAGTAAACCCACCAATCACACACACACGCACAAGATCATCAGTAAACCCACCAATCACACACGCACACACGCACACACGCACACGCACACACACACACACGAGATCATCAGTAAACCCACTAATCACAGCCAAGCTTCACAAACACAGCTTCAAACGGTCAGATGGGTCACGTAGAAACATGAAGCTATAGTATACTATGCAGGTACACATAGTGTGTGAAACATGAAGCTATAGTATACTATGCAGGTACACATAGTGTGTGAAACATGAAGCTATAGTATACTATGCAGGTACACATAGTGTGTGAAACATGAAGCTATATATAGTATACTATGCAGGTACACATAGTGTGTGAAACATGAAGCTATATATAGTATACTATGCAGGTACACATAGTGTGTGAAACATGAAGCTATATATAGTATACTATGCAGGTACACATAGTGTGTGAAACATGAAGCTATATATAGTATACTATGCAGGTACACAGTGTGTGTGAAACATGAAGCTATATATAGTATACTATGCAGGTACACATAGTGTGTGTGTACAGTTAGCGTGTACCTGCAGTGTGTGTTTGTGTGTGTACAGTTAGCGTGTACCTGCAGTGTGTGTGTGTGTGTGTGTGTGTGTGTGTGTACAGTTAGCGTGTACCTGCAGTGTGTGTGTGTGTGTGTGTGTACAGTTAGCGTGAACCTGCAGTGTGTGTGTGTGTGTGTGTGTGTGTGTACAGTACCTGCAGTGTGTGTGTGTGTGTGTGTGTGTGTGTGTACAGTACCTGCAGTGTGTGTGTGTGTGTGTACAGTACCTGCAGTGTGTGTGTGTGTGTGTGTGTGTGTGTGTGTGTGTGTGTGTACAGTACCTGCAGTGTGTGTGTGTGTGTGTGTGTGTGTGTGTGCAGTACCTGCAGTGTGTGTGTGTGTGTGTGTGTGTGTGCAGTACCTGCAGTGTGTGTGTGTGTGTGCAGTACCTGCAGTGTGTGTGTCTCCACAGTGGTCCCAGGCAGGTGATGCTGAGAGGATGAGAACTGCTCCAAGGCCACCAACTTCTTCTGAGGCTGCTGCCCACTCTCCAGCACACACTACACACACACACACACACACACAGAATCCAAAAGTCTTTACTTTAGGCAGTGTTTCCCATACGTTGACTTATTTGTGGCAGCCCACCACAATATCAACATTGACCACCACACAATGATTTTCTATGTTGTGCTATTTAAATGGATGAAATCCTTTCATTTCATCTCTCTCTCTAGTGGAGTTATGTGCACACATATAAGAAGCAGTATCCCTACGCTAACGCGAACACTGTTGGGTTGCCTACACTAACGTTAGAACACTGTTGGGTTGCCTACGCTAACGTTAGAACACTGTTGGGTTGCATAAGAAGCAGTATCCCTACGCTAACGTTAGAACACTGTTGGGTTACCTACGCTAACGTTAGAACACTGTTGGGTTGCATAAGCAGTATCCCTACGCTAATGTTAGAACACTGTTGGGTTGCCTACGCTAACATTAGAACACTGTTGGACAGGGCTCCAGACTAACTTTTTGCACTGGTTGCACTGGTGCGCCTAACTTTTTTTCTTAGGTGCACCAGCACAAAAGTTAGGTGCACCCAAATTTTACACCACATCGCATTTAACACCGCAGCAGGTTCACTTTTTATCCTTAATTACTGTCCTATATAGGTTGTCCTATGACTTATGATTTACAATTCTACAAGAAAAGTAACTTAATGAAGTGTTGGTGCTTTAAGTGCTTCACTGAGCTGAAATTTAAACTTAAAACATCTCAAGATGTATTAAATAAAAATAACAGTGAGTAAATTAACAGTGCACGTCTTTTAAGGGCTTCAAACTGCACATCTCATGGCTCAATGTTTTACATACTATCCTTCATGATCTTTAGGCCTTGGCTAAACCAGCTCGCCATGCTAGCATCTTCCATAGAAATGTATTTGAGCACAATTTAAAGAGATGTTCCAAGTAGCCTGGGGGATTTTTATGTGATTTTGCAATGCTGATTGCAATAATCATTTGACAGCCCCACAATGCAATTTACTTTTTAATTTTAGTATTTTTAAATTTTCAATAAGAACATGGTTAATGCAGTAACAAAATGGTAGGCCTATTATTATAGGCTATTGCAATGACTTGCCATGCTCGATCTAAATGTGTCCATTCAATTCACCGTACAAAATGACCACTGTATACATGCAGGGAATATTCGGGCTTTAAATGTAGCAGCGATATTCGGTTTGCGCCAAATACCGGATTAAATTGATTGATGCCATCAGAATGAGTGTACACAACTCGCGCGTTGTATGCATTGTTCGCAATTTTAAGACGTCTTTTCATCTGCAATGACTCCTATAAATTTGGCGCAAGTGGCATTCCTGTACGTCGGGTTTACGTTCAAACTATTTTTCTGGTGAATAATTATTTCGGACTGAACTTGGTGAAGGGAAGTTTCACTAGGCCTATCGTAGGCAACGATAAACTTGATCATCATCTCGGGCTCGTCTGATCAGTTTGCTGCTGCCAGCCGCTGAAAGACAGTGGGGAGAGGGGACATTTATCTCGGCCTATGTGACCACACTGTAATGCAACTACATCCACTCTGTTTATCTGACAGGTCTCTGACCTCCCTCTCTCTCCCTCTCTCTCTCTCTGCAGCACACACATTTTAAAATTTACACACAGGCACTGGGCCACGGCCAATCAGAGGGGAGGTCCCGCCCCTTCACTATCTGTGATTTGTTTAAACCACGATATTGGCCAAATATGTGTCTGTTATTGAACCAAAGGTAGAGTTTCAATGCGGACCCTTTTTCCGCTCTTGAATAGCTGGTCGCACCTGTGCGACCTCCGATTTTTTTTGGTCGCACTCTGGAGCCCTGTTGGGTTACCTACGCTAACGTTAGAACACTGTTGGGTTACATAAGCAGTATCCCTACGCTAACGTTAGAACATGGTTGGGTTTCCTACGCCTACGCTAACGTTAGAACACTGTTGGGTTACCTACGCTAATGTTAGAACACTGTTGGGTTACATAAGCAGTATCCCTATGCTAACGTTAGAACACTGTTGGGTTACCTACGCTAACGTTAGAAGACTGTTGGGTTGCATAAGCAGTATCCCTACGCTAACGTTAGAACACTGTTGGGTTGCCTACGCTAACGTTGGAACACTGTTGGGTTGCCTACGCGAACGTTAGAACACTGTTGGGTTGCATAAGAAGCAGTATCCCCACGCTAACGTTAGAACACTGTTGGGTTGCCTACGCTAACGTTGGAACACTGTTGGGTCGCCTACGCTAACGTTGGAACACTGTTGGGTTGCCTACGCTAACGTTAGAACACTGTTGGGTTGCATAAGAAGCAGTATCCCCACGCTAACGTTAAAACACTGTTGGGTTGCCTACGCTAACGTTAAAACACTGTTGGGTTGCCTACGCTAACGTTAGAACACTGTTGGGTTGCCTACGCTAACGTTAGAACACTGTTGGGTTGTATAAGAAGCAGTATCCCCACGCTAACGTTAGATCACTGTTGGGTTGTCTACGCTAACGTTAGAACCATGGAGGTATTATATATAACTGGAGAGAGTGACTTAAGTCCCGCCCTCCATACAAATGAATGGTGGAGGCTAGGCTAGTAAATCCGGCCAATTCATAGTCAACGCCATCTTGAACACTGGGGCTCGGATCCAGCGCCAGTCGGCTCTGACCATGCGCCAAGTTACAAAGCTGGAAATGACCATGGACCAACGTCGATTTTTATTGGATATTCTGTAAAAAGAGAGTCGTCCTCCAGTAAGAGGGTGGCGATAATGCACATAAAGTCCTTGCCTCATAACAAGAAGAAGAAAAAGTTGCTCGGGAACGCGCATGGAGACCGAGTGGAGTCACCCTGAAGCGCATCTTAATTTCATTGGATAACAGCGGCTCTAACTATGAGCGGTCTGCCTGCGGTCCTGCTGCAAATATGCATTCGAACATGACGTGAAATACCCGTAGTCGAACTATAAATAAACTATTCGGTTTTTAGTGCCATGTGTAGCGCATTTTTACAGTCTATGATTAGTTTGTTTTTTATTTTATTGTTTGCCTTCTCATAGCGGGTGCTCTAAACGTATTCTAGCGTTGGCCCATGACCAAATCAAGCCAATAATAGCCAGTAGCCACAATAATGACTGGAGCCAGAGCCCTCAATAGCCACCCTGTTTTGAAAATGGAAGATAACGCACAGAACGGTCAGCCTGAGCGGACAATTACGTCCCCAACTCATCTAAAATGTGGTGTCTTTACTTTGGGTTGTACACCGCATATGTTCTACGCTAACGTTAGAACACTGTTGGGTTACCTACGCTAACGTTAGAACACTGTTGGGTTACCTACGCTAACGTTAAAACACTGTTGGGTTGTCTACGCTAACGTTAGAACACTGTTGGGTTACCTACGCTAACGTTTGAACACTGTTGGGTTACCTACGCTAACATTAAAACACTGTTGGGTTGTCTACGCTAACATTAGAACACTGTTGGGTTACCTACGCTAACGTTAGAACACTGTTGGGTTGTCGCACACTATGTTACAGCTACTTCTTAATATCGACTTCTCGTGCAAGGCAAGCATAACTATAAGCTACTCATAGGCTACTCATATTATTGACTCAGGGAATGTTTGCTCACCCCCCCCCCCCCTCACAAATACAATTAAATTCTGTGGGAAATACTGAGCAGGCCAAACAGCGTAACAGAATGTGTCAAAGGCGTCCACAGAATCAGAAAACAAAGAAAGAGAGAGAGAGAGAGAGAGAGAGATTTCAGTGTTTCCCATACAGTACATTGACTTATTTGTGGCGGCCCACTACAATATCAACATTGACCACCACACAATGATTTTCCAGGTTGTACTAAATTGTGCTTAAATCTGATTAGCATCATAACCACGCTGGATTTCAATGACCATGCTAGGCTAGCTACTACAGTCAGTGTGTTAGGGTTAGAGATAACCTCTATAGGGTCTGCTAGGGGTGGCGGCAGGTGTGTGTGTGTGTGTGTGTGTGTGTGTGTGTGTGTGTACCTCTATAGGATCTGCTGGGGGTGGCGGCAGGTGTGTGTGTGTGTGTGTGTGTGTGTGTGTGTACCTCTATAGGGTCTGCTGGGGGTGGCGGCAGGTGTGTGTGTGTGTGTGTGTGTGCATCTATAGGGTCTGCTGGGGGTGGCGGCAGGTGTGTGTGTGTGTGTGTGTGTGTACCTCTATAGGGTCTGCTGGGGGTGGCGGCAGGTGTGCTACTGTGGCAGCTCTCTCCTTCTCCACATCCAGAGCTCTCTGCCTTGCTCGAATGTGCCTGAAACACACACACACACACACACACACACACACACACACACGCAGCATTGTAAATTCTGTGTGTGTGTACCTCTATAAGGTCTGCTGGGGTGGTGGTGGGGGGTGGGTATACTGTCTGTGTGTGTGTGTGTGTGTGTGTGTGTGTGTGTGTGTGTGTGTGTGTGTGTGTGTGTGCGCCTTGTCCTGTGAGTGTGTGTACCGTGTGCACCGCTGCTCCTGTGAGTGTGTGTGTGTGTGTGTACCGTGTGCGCCGCTGCTCCTGTGAGTGTGTGTGGATCTTCAGCTCCTTGAGGGCGTGGGCGTGTCTCTGCACAGCTCTCTCCTTCTGCTCCGCCCTCTTCTGGACAAGCCCCGCCCAGTCTGGCTCCTGCACACACACACACACACCAACAATGAACAAGTGTGTGTGTGTATACGCGTGTTATATTCTCCTACACACACCAACAATGAACAAGTGTGTGTGTATGCGTGTTATATTCTCCTACACACACCAACAATGAACAAGTGTGTGTGTATGCGTGTTATATTCTCCTACACACACCAACAATGAACAAGTGTGTGTGTATGCGTGTTATTTTCTCCTACTCGAACTCGAATAAAAGTTGTGCATAGTGCATAAGGATATGTGGATGCAATTCATTATGTTTTCTATAGTTACCAAGGAGCTCTTTCCAGGTGTAAAAGTTTGCCATGGTTGCTATTTGCGTAAGCGCAAAGTGGTTCTCTCTCTCGTTCTCTCTCTCTCTCTATGAGGCTATATTCAATTCAACTAGGTAGTTGATCCGTCCGGTCAATAGCACCGCATTCACGCCACTTCATGATTATATTAACGTCATCAGACAGGCTGTAAAAGTGTATGCGGTAATTTCTCGCATTATGATGGCTAGAGTTGCGGGACTTGAACAAATTATGCGCAATACCCACAATGAAATTTCAGCCCTGAACAAGTGTGTGTGTGTATGTGGGGCAGCCGTAGCATACTGGTTAGGGCTTCGGACTTGTAACCGGAGGGTTGTCGGTTTGAACCCCGACCAGTAGGCACGACTGAAGTGCCCATGAGCAAGGCACCTAACCCCTCACTGCTCCCCGAGCGCCGCTGTAGCAGGCAGCTCACTGCTCCGGGTTAGTGTGTGCTTCACCTCACTGTATGCTCTGTGTGTTTACTAATTCACAGATTAGATAAATTCAGAGACCAAATTCTTTGTATACCGTAAAACTTCAAATAATAGCCGAGTCCCAAATAGAGGCCGGTCTCTTTTAAACGCCTGGCGTGGCTGCAGGTTTGGGTTAAAGGCCGGTCTCAAATAGAGGCCTGGTCTGTTTAGTTTCGGGTTGTATTTAAACTTGTAAAATCAGTCAGATCGTCTGTTTAAACCAGTATGGTGCAGACTGCACACGCTTACGTTATGATTAGATGGCATTAAAAGACTGCGATAGGGAAAAGCTAGAGTTCCAAATTGTATAACTTTTCTCAATATGAACTATGCCTATATGTCCAACTCAGACATCTTTCAATTCATCCCTTTTGTTTCATGTTTTTATGCTGGCAACAAAACAAAAGGGTTCACGAATGTTATTCTTTATTCTAAATGCGTACCGCCATGGCGATAAAGAGAAAGATGTAGGTAGGTTATGATTTGAAATGTAAGCTGACTTGTCAAATTTGCAAAATAAAATACGGGAGAAACGATATAGTTCATGCTCTCTCATGCTGTTTCATTCGTGCCGAAAAGGAGGGAGAATGAAACATAACCACGTTCCACTTCTGCATAAATAATTCCTGAACGGTTTTGGTCAGGTATGAAAATGCAACTGTATTTGACAGAGGACGGATATAGGTTGCTACTGACAAAATATGATCTTTCGTTTACGTTTTTTAAATAATTGTGTGTTTGAAATTATTAATTCGATAATATTTTCCATCTTTGCAGAGGAAAGGTTGTGTGTGAAGGGAATTAAAGGCCTGTCTCATATAGACGCCTGTCTCTAATACTAGCCGTCGCAGTTTGGCGATTTGGGAAAATAAAAGCCTGGAGTTTTACGGTACGCTTGGCCAAGAAACCGGATTTACATTTACGTTACATTCTCCTACACACACCAACAATGAACAAGCGTATATGCGTTTTATATTCTCTTGACATGACAAGGCATGTGTCCAACAACGTTGAGTGTGTGCACTCGGGGAGTGTGTGTCTTACGTTCTTCTTAGCGCTGGCGTGAGCGTGTCCCAGGGTGTTGAGTGTGTGTGTGAGCTGGGTGTTGAGTGTGTGTGTGAGCTGGGTGTTGAGTGTGTGTGTGAGCTGGGTGTTGAGTGTGTGTGTGAGCTGGGTGTTGAGTGTGTGTGTGAGCTGGGTGGAGTGTGTGTGAGTGTGTGTGTGTCTTACGTTCTCCTTGGCGCTGGCGTGAGCGTGTCCCAGGGTGTTGAGTGTGTGTGTGAGCTGGGTGTTGAGTGTGTGTGTGAGCTGGGTGTTGAGTGTGTGTGTGAGCTGGGTGTTGAGTGTGTGTGAGTGTGTGTGTGTGTGTACGTTCTCCTTGGCGCTGGCGTGAGCGTGTCCCAGGGTGTTGAGTGTGTGTGTGTGTGTGTGTGTGAGCTGGGTGTGTGTGTGTGTGTGTGTGTGTGTGTGTGTGTGTGTGTGTGTGTGTGTATATCTTACGTTCTCCTTGGCGCTGGCGTGAGCGTGTCCCAGGGTGTTGAGTGTGTGTGTGTGAGCTGGGTGGGGAGTGTGTGTGTGTGTGTGTGTGAGCTGGGTGGGGAGTGTGTGTGTGTGTCTTACGTTCTCCTTGGCGCTGGCGTGAGCGTGTCCCAGGGTGTTGAGTGTGTGTGTGAGCTGGGTGTTGAGTGTGTGTGTGAGCTGGGTGTTGAGTGTGTGTGTGAGCTGGGTGGAGTGTGTGTGTGTGTATCTTACGTTCTCCTTGGCGATGGCGTGAGCGTGTCCCAGGGTGTTGAGTGTGTGTGTGAGCTGGGTGTTGAGTGTGTGTGTGAGCTGGGTGGGGAGTGTGTGTGTGTGTGTGTGTGTGTGTGTGTGTGTGTGTGTGTGTGTGTGTATCTTACGTTCTCCTTGGCGATGGCGTGAGCGTGTCCCAGGGTGTTGAGTGTATGTGTGAGCTGGGTGTTGAGTGTGTGTGTGTGTGTGTGTGTGTGTATCTTACGTTCTCCTTGGCGATGGCGTGAGCGTGTCCCAGGGTGTTGAGTGAGTGTGTGTGTGTGTGTGTGTGTGTGTGTGTGTGTGTGTGAGCTGGGTGGGGAGTGTGTGTGTGTATCTTACGTTCTCCTTGGCGCTGGCGTGAGCGTGTCCCAGGGTGTTGAGTGTGTGTGTGAGCTGGGTGTTGAGTGTGTGTGTGAGCTGGGTGTTGAGTGTGTGTGTGAGCTGGGTGTTGAGTGTGTGTGTGAGCTGGGTGGAGTGTGTGTGTGTGAGCTGGGTGGAGTGTGTGTGTGTGAGTGTGTGTGTATATCTTACGTTCTCCTTGGCGCTGGCGTGAGCGTGTCCCAGGGTGGTCAGTGTGTGTGTGAGCTGGGTGGTCAGTGTGTCCTGGCTCTGCTGCTGCTGCTGTGTCCACTCCTGTCGGAGCTGCTGCTCCAGCTGAGATTCCTGCTGCCGCCGACGCCCGGCTACCTGCTTCCGCACACACACCGCCAGGTAGCGCTGCTGCTCACGCACCTAACACACACACACACACACACACACAAATTACACACTACCTGCTTCCGCACACACACCGCCAGGTAGCGCTGCTGCTCACGCACCTCACACACACACACACACACACACACAAAAATGACACACTACCTGCTTCCGCACACACACCGCCAGGTAGCGCTGCTGCTCATGTAACGGATGCCAGCTTAGCTGTGCTTGTGGAACGTTGGTAAACCTCACTCCCCAACGCCTCAAGAGTGCTGCTGGCCTGAACGCTAGTAGCCTGGGCTGTTAGCGCGCTCGCCTCCCGATCCGAGGTGCTGCTGTTTCGCAGGTTCGAGTCCGGGCGTGTGCAGGGCTGAATCGCGCAGGTTCAACACAACGCAGGTTACATTCACACACACACACACACACATTACACACTACCTGCTTCCGCACATACACCTCCAGGTAGCGCTGCTGTTTATGCGCCTACACACACACACACCGCCAGGTAGCGCTGATGCTTACGGTATGCACCTACACACACACACACACCGCCAGGTAGCGCTGGTGCTTACGGTATGCAGTGCACCTACACACACACCGCCAGGTAGCGCTGGTGCTTACGGTATTCACCTACACACACATACACACACACACACACACACACACAGCCAGGCAGCGCTGGTGCTTACGGTAGGTACCTACACACACATTACTGCCTCCGTCCACACACGAATACATAGCACTGCTGCTCACGCACCTGTTGCAGCCGCAGCTTGCGCCGCCGGTCCAGCTCCTCGCGGGCCAGCTGCATCTCTTCGTTGGGGCTCAGCAGCGCGCCCCCCGCCGTTGTGCTCTTTCGCCTCGTGGGCGCACCGGGCTGGGTGTCGGTGGCCAGACCCGACAGTAAAAGCTGCCAAGTAAAGCAGGCTGGTCAGCTAACATTCAGTAAATCTCCACGAAAGTACAATACATAACGTTAATCCTACTACAATTTTACAGACAGGTCAGTGGTTATATTAACAATAACAATTTGTATTTAGCTCTTTATCAAGGCATAGAGAAAGGGGAGCCTCGCGAAAAGCACCCACCTGGGTGATGCTCGGCAGCCATTATGCGCCATAACGCTCACCGCACACCAGCTTATGACAAACATTTTGCTCACTTGATGTTTCACAAATTTGCAGTTAGAAGCTAGGACATCTAGAATTCTAGCTTCTAGCTACTACTAGCGTAACGTTAACGCAGCTAACGTTAGGTTATGTGTAGTTAGGGCAACTGATTAGACTTACACAACTTCCTTGGCTTTCCATTGTCAATTGCCCGTGTGCCAAGTTATTTAAAACAGCAATATTGTTCGCCAAAATCAAAGATGAAGAACCACAACAACCCTGTCGGGGAGAAGTTGGAGCACGGCCCCAGACAGGGCGATTCCAACATCCATACCAACGACAACAACCCGCCGCTGCAGCTTCAAACGGCTGTTTGAGGCTTTTGATAACGTCACTTCCTGTTTGAAATCGCCCTGTTAATATTCGTATTCAGTTGAACGTATGGTCGAATGACACTAATACACTTTAGTTAGACAGTCAACATACTGCAAACCTGTAATAAAATACCAGGGCACTGGAGAGTATTAAAACTCTTGCAGTTCTTAGAAAAAATATGTAAAACCGCGATATGTTCACGTCCGTGATCTTGATGTCACTTCCTGCAATATTTACCCATTCAGTCAATTGTTGTTGTCAGTGATTAGCCTCCGTTTTCTTGGACCCAGATCAAGGTAAATGTGTAGTGGGAATGATTTTATTTTATTTTGAAAGTTAATGAGCATAAACCCTCATGTGACTTTTGTACCCGGTGAGAAATATCGCCTTATTCAACATCTGTAGAACAGCCAGAAAAGTCGTATAACTGGCGAGTTAGCGTTAGCTCAAGTCCTCCATGGACAGGGTCAGCGATGTGTTGAGCATCTTTAGTCGAAGCGGAATTTAGTGGCACCTGGTTTTCTGTGTTCCCTTCAGGCCCTACACGTGCTACTTGATGGCGTAACGGTAGCTCCGTGTAGTCCACTGTAGTTCAGCCGCAGCTCAGGCCCGTGCCTCTGCTGTTCCCGGATCTAGGCGCGAGGCTGAGGGTTAAGAGCTAAAGTTATCTGTGTTTGCACGGTCTTCATGGTTATTTCTCTCTTGCACCATATTACACCAAATGTACCCTGTAAACGTGAACAAGAAGCAAGTTCAGGTGATAATAGTGTATGTGTCAGGCGAAGCTGCAAGTGGTTGCATTCTGCACCGACAATGTTTCCTGTCCTTGCACAGTCGCAAGATGTACGTCACCTCTGAAAACATTATGTATCGCTTATATTGGAAGTGTGACGGGTGATTCAAATAATGACTTCAATTGCTTTTGCAGTGGTACACTGCACGCCAGAACTTGAGAATAAACCACCTTGTGAGACACACACATGTTCACAAATAAACTGACTTGACTTGACAGTGTGTGTGTGTGTACACATACATATTGATGATATTGCTTCTTGCTTTGACTGATATTTTAGACCTTTTATAACATTATTATTATTTATACATTCCCCTTCTTTTCTTTCTATTTATTTTTTTATTTTATTTGATTGTTGTTATTATTATTATTATTATTATTATTATTATTATTTGCCTTTTGTATCTTTTATTGTTCTTGTTTTGTTGTTTTGATTATTGTTGTTGTTTTGTAACTCAGGGCATTGCTGTAAAAGAGCTTGATGCTCAGTCAATTTCTCCATGAATAAAAAAACGGTTGATGATGATATGTGTCCAAGTGAGTATAGAGTCATCGTAGGGTTTCATAGAAGGTTCAGTCAGTCTTTCTCTCACTCTGTGTGTGTGTGTGTGTGTGTGTGTGTGTGTGTGTGTGTGTGTGTGTGTGTGTGTGTGTGTGTGTGTGTAGATGTCCGGAGGCCCAGCGGTGCGCGTGAGCATCGAGTCGTCCTGTGAGAAGCAGGTTCAAGAGGTGTCACTGGATGGCGTGGAGACCTACGTGCCGCCCCTCTCCATGTCCCAAAGCCTCGCTCGATTGGCTCAGAGGATTGACTTCAACCAATCAGACGACTCCAATGATGAGGATGCGCCCAGTAGCGAGACCCAGTGGAAGCAAGAGCAAGAGGAAGAGGAAGGTGTGAACGAACACACACACACCAGAAAAGGAGGAAGGTTTAAACATTAGTACACAAACAAAAACACACACACACACACACACAAACACACACACAAGAAAAGGAGGAAGGTCTAAACATTAGTACACACACACACACAAGAAAAGGAGGAAGGTCTAAACATTAGTCCACACACACACACACTGTAACTGTAAAATGTATAGATTGCTGACAAGAAAAATCCATGTCTTATCTTTGAACTGTGTGTGTGTGTGTGTGTGTGCGTGTACATGTGTGCGTGTGTGTGTGTGCGTATGTGTGTGTGTGTGTGTGTGTGTGTGTATGCATGTACGTGTTTGTGTGTGCGCGCATGTACGTGTTTGTGTGTGTGTGCGTGCGTGCGTGTGTGTTTGTGTGTGTGTGTGCGTGCGTGCGTGTGTGTGTGTTTGTGTGTGTGTGTGTGTGTGTGTGTGTATGTATGTGTGTGTGTATGTGTGTGTATGTGTGTGTGTGTGTGTGTGTATGTATGTATGTGTGCGTGTGTGTGTGTGTGTGTGTGTGTGTGTGTGTGTGTGTGTGTGTATGTATATGTGTGTGTGTGTGTGTGTGTGTATGTCTGTGTGTGTGTGTGTGTGTGTGTGTGTGTGTGTGTGTGTGTGTGTATGTGTGTGTGTGTGTGTGTGTGTGTGTGTGTGTGTATGTATGTGTGCGTGTGTGTGTGTATGTATGTATGTATGTGTGCGTGTGTGTGTGTGTGTGTGTGTGTGTGTGTGTGTGTATGTCTGTGTGTGTGTATGTGTGTGTGTGTGTATGTATGTGTGCGTGTGTGTGTGCGTGTGTGTGTGTGTGTAGGCATGGTGCGGTTCCAGCCGTCTCTGTGGCCGTGGGACTCCGTACGCACGGCGCTGAGGGGCGCGTTGACAGAAATGTGTGTGTTGCACGATGTGCTCGCCGTGGTCAAGGAGAAGAAGTACATGGCTCTTGACCCTGTCTCCCAGGACAACACCAGCCCTAAGGTAGCAATCTCTGCTCTCTAGAGATGGGCATGGGTTTATTTCAGTTAGCCTAATAGCTGGTTTGATTTGCATTGATAGATGAAAGTACCCCATGCCAATCGTGAGATATGGTGAAGGGTATGTGATGATGTGATCTGCATACCTCTATGGGAATCTGCATACCTCTAACCCTCTATGGGAATCTGCATACCTCTATGGGAATCTGCATACCTCTATGGGAATCTGCATACCTCTAACCCTCTATGGGAATCTGCATACCTCTAACCCTCTATGGGAATCTGCATACCTCTATGGGAATCTGCATACCCAGGGCCTGAAGTTAACTTTTTTGGCCACCAGCCACTGTGGCAGGTGAATTTTGAAATCCACCTGCCACAGTGCTTTTTTACCAGCCAAAATTATTTTGTGCCCAAAATAAAGGCGAACGACTCAGAAAATGCATAAGAATGGTTCTTGAACTTGTACAGAATACACATTGCAGTACTCAAGTAAAAGTAAAAAAGTACTTTGTTAATAAATTACTCAAGTAGGCCTAACAAGTTACTTTTTTGTAGGCCTACATTTTTATATTTTTGATGGACCTTTAAAGGGATACAAAAGTATCCTTTACGCCTATTTGCTTTTCTCCTCCTCTGTAAGCTAATCATATAGTCAAACATATTTTAAAAGCCCAATTCAAATATATTTTATTTAATATACTTTGTCATAGCCAGAATAAGCATTAGGCTACGTGTCTATGGATTGAAAAGCAGTCTTCCAATACATTGCAGCTGATCTTCTTCTGCTTTGCATTGCTAGAAGTCTGGTTATAACTTCACCATACAGACAATGTAACCTAAAAACAATGGCTATATTATGAGTAGACCTATATTTAGGCTATAGCCTAGGTATATCCACTCGGGCAGGGCAGAGCGACAGAGCAGGCTATCTGTTTTCTCAGCCGACCGTCTCATGTCATGTCCTGCAACATTGAGCCTACATAAATTAATGCTAGGCTTTTTCTAACTTGTATGTTCGATTTCCAGTGCATTTGCTTTGCTTGTAAATTAAGTTGTAGGCCTACTTTCCTTGTCCAATGTGATTGTTGAACGATGCTGGCCAGAAATTAATATATGTGGAAGTTTCCGTGTCATGTCATACCTCTAGTCTCGTTGGCACTCTGGCAGGACGTCATTGCGTTAACTGAGTTGTTAGCTATAGAACATATTTACTTCTGTATAGTAGGCTACATAGGCCAGCCATTACTTTTATAATCGCGGGGAAACGTAGCAATGCATTCTGAAGCCCTGTTTCTTTTCTCCCACGCCGTTGTGTACCGGGGGAGAGGTGCTCTTTTCTCCCTTGAGATACTTTCTCCAATAATAAACTTGTTCTCGTAACGAAAGGCAATTGAAAATGTAGCGGAGTAAAGAGTAGATTATTGGCT
>NW_027468598.1:39687212-39689712 GCF_046254945.1 Alosa pseudoharengus | reverse complement strand
TTGTTTACAACTAGAGTGGTAGGCAGAATGGTAGGCAAAGGACTGCAGAGTGGTAGGCAAGCCTACAACAGTCGGGTTGCATAGACTACACATAATTACAAATAGCTTCAAAATTGAAATTTTTATATAAAATTTTGACCAAGATATGCCGACCACTTGTGTAAGCCCTAACAGTTGGTTTTACAATAACGTTAAGAAGCAAAAAGGCGACGAACGACCATTTACCATTAGATCCTCATGGTTAGGGATGTAACGGTATGAAAATTTAACCTCACGATTATAGTGACCAAAATTATTACGGTTTTCGGTATTATCACGGTATTTCTAAAAGTGTGTTCAATATGTTCACAAAGCACTGATAGGCCTACACAAGCTGAAATAGTTTCAAAAAGTGTCCAGTTCACTTTTTTCTTCATGTTTAATTGGCTATGTGCTTATAGCTTAACTTACCCTACCATAACTTGGAGTTTGCTATTTCTGTTATTTGGATGCAATGAGTGAGACCAAAGTAAGCGTTCAAAATAAAACTTTAGGCTACTGTATTCTCCTGATAACGTGAGTGGAATGGATTTAATGTGGACGCGAACATAAAAAGACGCAGAGTGGCTACATGATACAGTGCACATTTTGCGGTGAAAAAGTTCCGCCTTTTAAAATCAGGTGTAGTCTAATCCGAATCGTAGTTAAAACCATCAATTAGACAACAGAATCAGTAGGGTACCAGTTTTGTTTCATTGTACCAGGCCTACTGTATGTCAAAATCAGGCTCGGATGAAGCTGGGAAGGATTAAACACACGGTTTCCACACCGTGGTAATCAACAGTGATAATCATGATGTTTGAAATTAAAACGGTAATTATTATTTTTTAAACAATTTTATCGCGGTTTACCATTATACCGGTAATCGTTACATCCCTACTCATGGTTGTGGAGGATGATCGTTAGCAGCTGTGAAGTGTTTTATTCTGTGGCCTAACAATCTAGCCTAGCCTATCTAAGAAGACCTAGGCTAGACTAAATAACTATCTACAGTCATCCAAAAATGAATTGCCAGAGATAGGCTATTAAGGGAAAAAGTGCAGCATTTAAACATGGCAAGAATATTTTTACCAGAACAGTTTGTTCTAATTTGTCTCGTGAAATTCGTGCTTGTGGACATCTATCACGTCATTCGTATCTTCTATCCTATTTAAAGAGGCCCTGTGCAACAATTTTAGCAAAAATGACCTTAATTATGCAGGTTGAGAGTCGTTCTGATAGTTCTACAACACTTTTTGGGTCGTTTGGTGGGTGCTTCGTCTCCCCCTAGTGCTTCTCCGCGGAAAAACCGAATATGCAACTTTCTGGTCGCAGTCCGAACACATCCGGATGTAACTTGGCGGAAATACTCGAAAATTTAGTCAGATTGTAGTTTCTAAGAAGACTGCAAAACGGACTCAGACTTGGCTTTGTTGCTGTTGAAAATGTAAGTAGCCTACCCTTGGGTGAACTTTGTTTTTGTAATGTGATTTGATAGTCTCTTGAACAATGTGTTTGCTCGACCGTTTTATTGTGAGCCCTGTGTTTAGCTTGGTTTCTTGATGGCTAGCTCGCTAGCTAGTGGGGGTTTAGCGTAGCAGTCACTGGCTACCGAAGCTGCAGGGGGAGCTATGTCGTGAAAAATGCGAGCCCAAATCAGGCGAAAACCCAGAAACAGCGAAGGAATAACCAGACCTGCATAGGGGTTCTTTAAAGTTATCATGAGTGTCATTTCATGTATAAATATAATCACAACAAATGCTAATAAATGAAAACAGAATAGGCGTATTTGCTGTACAGGTCAGTTAGGCTAACTCCCGTATGTCAAAATAAACGGATTTGATCCTATTGTTTCGCGATCACACACAACTGAACTTAACACAGCAACCTCAAACACCATTGTTGAACCTACTGCTTCAGTCATGTAAGAAATAAGCAGTTTATGAATTATCCTTACCTATTTAATCAAGTCCACATGACCAAAATAACAGCATATTTAAAGTATGTTGAGCTAGCATAACAGCCTAAAATAGCCGATGCTGCAATGGGTAGAACCAATAAATAGTTTCATAGGGCCTACAATTAATTAACTTTAACAATCACACATTCTGAGTTTTTCTGGGTGGTTATCCATGCAGATCGTCTTCGAATAAGCCATCGTTGATATATGTTATAACATGTTACAGGATTCATGACTTTAACGCCATTAATGTTAATGTTAGGCTACATGATGCTGACTGACGCTGGCTATAACTGTGCCGTTTAAATGTCTAGTGCTGACTCTGCCTACCAAAACCTGTCGCTGTTCAGTTAAAGTTAACGTTAAATGATCAAATATTGTTTAATTTTGTGTCAACTTTCAGAGGGAAGACATGTATGACTCCTTTCTGGCCAAATTTCACAGCTTCTAAGAAAGTCTATTGTCTTCATGTAAACCGAGTTTTGAACAGAGAAAAAAAGGCTACATTTGGCTACATCTTTG
>NW_027468598.1:39627212-39684712 GCF_046254945.1 Alosa pseudoharengus | reverse complement strand
AGGGGGGGGGGGGGTAAATATCTGACTGAGCGCTAGAGGGGGGGGGGGGGTAAATATCTGACTGAGCGCTAGAGAGCTCCAGCCTGACGACCCAGACCCACATCAAGAAGTAGAGTTGCTAGACTACCCTGGCTGCAAATGACATTTGCTGCCGCTAGGGTGCGTCTAGATTCCTAGGCTAAGTAAAGAGAGCTCTCCTTCAACAACCTGTCAACCTCCTGTAGACAAGGCATTCTCTCATCCACAACTTCTAATGCAACAGGAGACACATGCACACACACACACACACATACATATACTCATACAACACTCACAACCAACATACACACTCATACAACATAAACACACACAACATACACACTCAGGGCCAGATGCATGTTCTGTACATTTGCGAACGTAGCGTTGCGCCATGACTTCCCTCTTTCCCTGAAAAAAACAACCTGACCAGCTAAAGGTGTTTTGCTGGTTGACCAGCTTGTTTGACCACCCTATGATGGTTGACCTGCTAGACCAGCAAATCTCTGATGGTAATTCAGCTGGTTTTGCTTGTTGTACCACCTCAAGCTGATCATTTTAGCTGGTGTTGCTGGTCTACACTGCTGGTTTAACGGGCCGTGCCAGGTTATGTTGGTCAAACCAGCATGACCATCTTACACCAACAATGTCAAGCTTGGCAGGCTGGTCACCAGCATGACCATCTTGCACCAGCTGTATCCCACAAGACAGGCTGGTCACACCAGCATGACCAGCTTGCTCAGATGGTCACGCCAGCATAGAAAACCAGCAAAGACCAGCTAAAACCAGCTACCTGCATAAGCTGGTTTCTAGCTGTTTTTTTTCAGCAGGGTTACTTATGTTAACATGGTATTCATCAAACCTGCCGTTCATCGGGTAAGCAGCACCTTTCTCCGCCCCCAACCGCAATTTGCGTTCACAACTGAACGACATACCTCAATCACAAGCACAGCTGAATGAAGTTAACTGATGACAACGTTAAAAGGAATCAAACGTTTAGCGATCATGAAATAATACCATACATGATAAGATGTCAACAAACAGGGAGAGAATGAAGATCAGTAGTTCTACTCAAACTACTTGTCAAATCTAGCAAGTAGGAAAGTTTAAGTGGATGATGTGAAAGTGAAAGTAAGACTTTTGAAAGGCCAATGAAAGTTAAGGCTGCTTTTGATATAGTACAAAGACGCATTTAAGCGCAAACTGCATTTAACACTTTTGCTTCCTGCTTTTACAAGGCAGGAATATTTAGGCGCAAAACAGACGTGTGCTTTCATGGCCAGTTGTGGTACATACAGGGGAATACCTAATTAGGCGTGTAAGAAACCTTCCGAAAATGATATATATATAACCTATATAGCCTCGGAAACATAGAGACGTCGAGCTATATCCTCACTTGAAGGAGCTTGTGTGGACAAATAGGGTGAAGAGTTAAATGGCAATGATATTATTACATACTCGTTAATCTGACTCCATTTGATTAATAATTTGAAAATTGAAAAATTGAAATTTGTATCACCAATCAATTACCAAGTAACTAGTTTATCAGCTATGGAGGAGAATGGCATGGCACACTACGAGAATTGAAGATATACTATTGGTGGGCAAATGAACAATTTAATAGGCATTAAAGGACAATTCCGGCGCAAAATGAACCTAGGGGTTAATAACCAGTGTTGGGAGTAATGCATTAAGAAAGTAATGTAATTACAGTAATGCATTGCTTTTTGCTGTAATGCAGTAATGTAAGGCATTACCAATACAATTTCAGTAATATTTTACTCGGTACAATTCTCAGTAACTGAAGTTACTTTGCTTTTTAACCCAAAATTGAGAAATGCTCAAATGGCACCAGAGAAGATTATCCAATAGTTAAAAAAATGTGGTCTATGCTGGTCCTGGAATTTGATTGCCTTGTTTAGATAACTGTAGAAATGGAATTTGAGTTATCTCTGCCATTCATAAAACAGATCTAACATGGTTAGGCTATACTTCTCATTTCAAGCAGTGAGAATAACTAAAATGTTGCTTTTACAGACAAAGATCGTAGCCATTATTCTCAAACTATTTGCATTAAGTCTACACCACTGTAAGTGGAAGGAAAGCAGCAATGATGAGAACCATTTAAAGTCAACATACAATTTCACTATGGCTATATTTTACTATATTAAGTTGTGAGTGACCTTTGGCCTTTGGGGCCTACATTGTTCCATGAGCCATAACTGCAACCATTATATTGTTCTTTTGTTAGCCTTAAGCCTAGCTCAGTCATTATGCCATACCACATCACCTCTTGCCGTGTAATGAGCTGCATTCAACACATGAAGAAATCCATATTTCCTGTTATTTTGGTGAAAGTAATGTAAACGTAGTGTAATGCCTTACAATTCAAAGACAGTAATATTGTAATGTAACAAATTACTTTGAGATGACGGTAACAAGTAATAAACTAGAAAAGCATTTCCTGAAGGAAATACAGTGCATGAAAATGCAAAAATATGATGAGTTCATATGGTTAAATTATTTGCTAGGTAGATGAGGTTTAATGTAGTTGGAATGACTGAACAGTTAAATAGGTTGATAATTGAAATGGTTAAATTATTTAGGCAGATAGTTGACGATAACTAACAGTTGGAATGGCTCCAATGTTTGCTAGTAGTTATGCTAACTATGTTAAAGATAATAATGGTAACCAAGTAACTATGCTAACTAGCATGCTAACAATATTAAAATGTTAACTATGCTAACCATATGACTTAGCTAACCTAGCTAATAATTTTTATAAGTTATGATAACTATGCTAATTAGCATGCTAACATGCTAATTATATTAACCATGTGACTTAGCTAACTTCGCTAATCATTTTTAACAGTAATGCTAACTAACATGCTAGCATGCTAACTATGCTAACCATGTGACTTCGCTAACTTAGCTAATCATTTTTAGCAGTTTAGTTTTAGCATGCTAACTATGCTAACCATATGACTTAGCTAACTTAGCTAATCATTTTTAGCAGTTTTGCAAAAAATGCTAACTAGCATGCTAGCATGCTAACCATGTGACTTAGCTAACTTAGCTAATCATTTTTAGCAGTTTTGCTAAAAATGCTAACTAGCATGCTAACATGTTAGCATGCTAACTATGCTAACCATGTGACTTAGCTAACTTAGCTAATCATTTTTAGCAGTTTTGCAAAAAATGCTAACTAGCATGCTAACATGCTAGCATGCTAACTATGCCAACCATGTGACTTAGCTAACTTAGCTAATCATTTTTAGCAGTTTTTAAAAAAATGCTAACTAGCATGCTAACATGTTAGCATGTTAACTATGCTAACCATGTGACTTAGCTAACTTAGCTAATCATTTTTAGTAGTTTTGCAAAAAATGCTAACTAGCATGTTAACATGCTAGCATGCTAACCATGTGACTTAGCTAACTTAGCTAATCATTTTTAGCAGTTTTGCTAAAAATGCTAACTAGCATGCTAACATGCTAGCATGCTAACCATGCTAACTAGCTACAGTGGGTAGGAGTCATAGTTGATGACAAGTAACAGTTACAATGGCTGAACAGTTAAAAAGTTCAGTAGTTTAAAGGGTTAAATTGTTTAACAGTGAAATATTGTAGTGAGGACTTTTATTTTGAAACAGTTTTTGGCAGAGGAAGCAGTTGAACAGGATGTGTAGTCTTAATAGGGCCAGTTTGTATGCTTAAAGCCTGAGACTGGCAGTTGATGCTGGTGGCCTGGCCACCTGGCCTAGGATTCTAATTGCTTAACGGCAGTCTTAATAGAGCCATATTTATTGTATGCTTAAAGCCTCAGACAGAGTATATAGTTTAAAAGTTAAATGTAGATAGTGTAATGGATGTTGATAGACAGAAAGTTGAATGGATGTTGATAGGCAGATTGTTTAATGGATGTTGATGGATAGTTTAATGGGTGGATGAGTGAATGGTTTGAAGAGGATGAATGGATAGAAAGTTGGAGGAAATGTGTCTTATATCCTTGTAGAATGGAGAGACAGAGAGAGTTGGTCTAGTTCAGTAGAAAGCAGTTGATACAGGTGCAATCAGTTGAACTGATTCTTTGATGGGGCCTAGATGAGCAGCTGGAAGATGATACCAGGTGCAAATCAAGTTAATTAGTCCATTGTGATGTCATCAGCCCATGTTAAGTCTATGGGGAAATTTTGAGCAGTTTTTAATTAATAGTTTAAAAAGTATAAAAGTTACAAAGATGAAAAATACAAAGCCCACATGTCATAAGTAAGACCTACGCAACGCAGTTTGAATGAAGTTTCTACGTTAAACGGTTGAAGCTGCATTAACTGCGTTAGAAGAAGAAGAATAATAATAAGAAGAAGAAGAAGCCTAGGAAGAACAGTAGAGTGCATTTTCATGCACTCTAATAATAATAAAATGCCTTGGAATAACAGTACAGTGCATTTTCATGCACTGTAATAATGCATTACGCTTTTGAAGTAACTTGCCCAACACTGTTAATAACACATGTGTACCGAGTTCGACCGTTCGCTGGGATTTGTTTTCATGTTAGTTGAATGTGGCCAGTTTTATTGCAAACCGCTTATTAGCGTTTAACGCTAGCCTTCGGGGCACACGTACAGAGAAAGAAATCGCTATTTCTATACCACTAACAAGGCTCAAAATAGCCCCACACTTACACAGTAGCATAATGAGGGTCTCTACATGTAAACCGAAGCATTGAGAACTTTGTAAGTGTACAGGCAGTTTATTAAAAAGAAACACATTACCGTTGACGTCTGGTTCACATACAGGCAGGCGCCTTGGTTAAACAGAACTGGGATGTGAAGTGAATCTCCGGTGAAACGTTGTTGCAGAAGGACTGTGCAAAAGAGAAGCACTGAACGCAACAGGAGACATAAGAGATGGCAGGTTATTTGAACGAATTTGAAGACATCGAGGATGAACCCTTATTGGACGTCCTTATCTTTTCGAGTCGGAATACCAACGAAGAGCTGCGGGAGCTCCGTGAAAGGGCTATGAGAGAGAGAGCTAGAAGCTACCTGTAGTCAATGCCACACAGGCGGCGGCGATCCATACCAGAGGGACCAGATGGATCCACTAAGTAAGTACACTATACAAGTTATGTTACATCGGAGCTATTATTTCTGATAGGCCTATATTGAGCAAATTACGTTTCATTTTAGTTCACATCGCCTGCCTATATATGTGAACCAGACGTGAACGGTAATGTGTTTCTTTTTAATAAACTGCCTGTACACTTACAAAGTTCTCAATGCTTCGGTTTACATGTAGAGACCCTCATCATTATGCTACTGTGTAAGTGTGGTGCTATTTTGAGCCTTGTTAGTGGTATAGAAATAGTGATTTCTTTCTACTGTAGCCTACGTGTGCCCCGAAGGCTAGCGTTAAACGCTAATAAGCGGTTTGCAATAAAACTGGTCACATTCGACTAGCATGAAAACAAATCCCAGCGAACGGTCGAACTCGGTACACATGTGTTATTAACCCCTAGGTTCATTTTGCGCCGGAATTGTCCTTTAAGTCTTAAAGGTAAATGTAACCAATATCACTTCAGTTGAATGTACAAGTAAACTCACATGGTCTACTGTAACAAAGTATCAAATGATAACAAAGGAAACTTAACCAATTCACAGAGGTAAACTTGACAAGTTAAAGATAACTGATACACCAGATAAAACAATACAAACCCAGAGATAGGAAAGGGGGAGAGAGAAAGAGAGAGAGACAGAGAGAGGGAGAGAGAGAAAGGGGGAAAAGAGAGAGACCCAGAGAAGAGGTCCAAGATGGAAAAGAAGAGAAGATAGGAAAAGAAGCCCCAAGATGGGAAAGAAGACAGAAGAGAAGAGAAGAGAAGAGCCACCAGGAGGACCAGAGCCTCCACTTTTATCATTCACTTGGGCCACCCCCGACTCATCAGAGCCTTTGTTGTCTGAGGTGGATGGGTGTGGCCCAGGTGGATATCATAACTTTATGCTACAGTTTAATTCTTAATCTACAACTATGCACAGATACATTCAATTGTACCAAAACCATAATCAGACTGTTGCCCACATTACAAGTATTAATTCAAGACCAAACATGAATGTATTATTCACAACACATATTTACAGAGCAATACTGTATGATAATGAGGTTGGCCTATCTCACCAAAAGACATCAAGTAGGCCCAGGACTGAGTTATCTCTCAGTAGAGGGGCCAGAACAAGGAACAAATGGTCACTTTATGCATGAGCGGGTGTTGGGGATCTTTGGCCATGGCCAGCTAAGACAATACAGATCAAACACAGGCATCCACACATGTAAATTGAGTGCAAAAGGCATTCTTTAGAAATGCAGAAGGTTTGGGCAAAAGACGGGCCTTACAGAGGCGCATAACACCTGCTTTTACAAGGCAGGAATATTTAGGCGCAAAACAGACGTGTGCTTTCATGGCCAGTTGTGGTACATACCAGGGAATACCTAATTAGGCACATTTTACGCTTCTCCTCCCATCTTTTCACACAAAACTCCCACTTACCCCTGACCCTCCTCTGAATGCATATGAGACCGAAAAGCGCAATTTGACATTCTCGGCTGGCATGTGGTGGTAAAATAAGAGGTGGGTAAACTATGATTTCTGTGATCACGGTGAGGTGGACTGCGTCATGCGGTATCAGATTTTTAAAAAGGGCATTCAGAACATGTTTGATGATGGTGGAGGTTATTGTCCAATGTTTATAACAATACCAGTGGTATTAAACAGTGTTGGTGAGTGTACATATTGTGAATGTGGATAATACAGTGTGATTTCTTAATGTTAAAAGTTGCAATGGGTGAATAAACTCTAATAAAAGGTGGATAAACTCTGAAATTTAAGAGGTGGATAAACTGTGTTTACTTGCGTTTAGCCTCCACTACATCCCTGCTTACACACACACACACACACATACTGGTATTTATTACTTAGTGGGGCCACCTGTCAAAAAAGGTGCTATATGGGAACCACTGTTTCCAGAGGTGCTACAGGTCTGAAAAAAATCAGGCTTGTTTGTTTAAAATTATCAAACTGACTGGTCACCTCAAATTAGTGATACACTCGCAAAAAGTTTCCTGACCTGAATTTACAGCCACATTTGGGGACCAGCAAAATAAGCCAAGATATTGTGATGAGTGGGGACCTCATTTACATAAACACGCCTACTATGATAAAAAACAACACACACGGGGACCTCATACATGATGGGGACCAATCTCATTAGCATAAGGATACACACACACACAGTCAAGATTTTGGGAGAGGTGGGGACAAATCTGAAATTTGAAGCAAATCTATTGATAAGCCTAGAAAAATAGGACAGATCATGGACACCCACTGCAGACCCTCACGATCATTGTGCTTGTGCAGCCACACGTACAATAATGTGCTTGAAATGTTCCGTTTGTGTGTTTTTTATCATTATAGGTATCGTATGCAGGTTCAGATGTGTTTGCCAACTCTAGAGCTGCCCCTAAAGTGGCGATATTTATATTTTACTCTGCCATTGTAAATAGCCTACTTCTCGTGGCATGTTCCCCCTGTACACAATAAAAATGCTGTGTCTTCGGGGCGCTGTTGCATGGCTGGTTCTCTCAGTAGCGACTCGCTATGGCTGTGCTGTATGGCTATGCTAGGTGAACGATTCCCCTATTACAAGTTAATTTTCCATCAAATTGACTTCATAAATTTTATATTAAGGTGAAAATCTTGCATAGTTCTACACAAAATACATAAGATGGGCACACATTTTCTTGAAGTTAACTTTTACTTCTGCCTTTCATTTACTACGAACTTGAGAATGCAGCGTAATGATCCTCATTATCATCCGATTTCAAAAGTTGTGTAGGTGTGTCAGTGGCGGCCGGTGGTTAAAAAAATAACGGAGGAAGGAATGTCCGCTTGATTGGTGTTAGTGGCAATATGTGAATAGATGTAGGCCACCTACCCCGACACATTCATAGCAGCAGTACTATGTAGCATTTTAACTGGCAATGTTGTGCAATAAGTCACTTTGGATAATAGTGCTAAATTAATAAATGTAAATGTAAATAAATGTAAATTTAGGTCTGGGAAGTCAGGGAAGATATGTAGGTTTAGTTATGAAATACTGTTTTCCAGATGTGCAAAATTATGAAAAGTCTGGAGGTTTTGCTCAATGTAATACATTTGCAGAAAAGTCTTTAACACTAAAAATAGACACTTGTTTTATAAAACCATGTAACTATTTACCATTAAAAAATAGACCTTAAATGTGGTTATTTGTAACATGCTATTGTTTTTAAAGTCAAATCGCTATAATTTAAAGACAGGTTGTAAGCTAAGTGAGAATTTATACTCAAAAGGCAAATGTTACTAAAGAAGTCATTACAGGAATCCATCATGGTCTGAAACATTCATTAACAATGTTACCATCCAAAGATACAGTTAGTAACAATAACATATTAACAACAAGAACATTATATAACAATTGTTTAGTTAAGGCATAACTTGGATGATTATAGCAACGCATAACTATCCAAAAATGTTTTAGCCTATCACCAAATGAACTGCCCACGTTTGTGACAGGCCAGCAGCTGTAGGCTATAGCCATAGACAGTAAAAGAAATGGACGAACAGACTCCGTCGTTTTCAATGGGAGGGCACTGAGTCAAATAGAACGATTTTTCAGTTGGTCCCCCCAGTACTGCGCAGACTCACACTTAACTTCGTGACGTTAGCCATCGAACTGAATCTTGTAACTCATATGATAGATACACAGAAATTCTTCTTACACTTCCTTCGCCTTCAAAGTCATCAAAGTTAAACATTTATTTATGTATTATTATTAATATCATCCTCACCAAGTCGAGTTAATGTTGAAGCTACCATACATGATCATCTTCAAAAACAGTCATGCTAAAACAAAACAAAGTTATAGCCTTGAAGCTAATCTTTTTTCCACTTTTCCGACCTACGGTCAATCCATCAAAAACCTCTGAAATGATTAGTGCCCTTTTAAAAAAAATTAGGTTTACTTTTTTACTATTATTAGGTTCCCTCTGTGTAATGCTTTACCTTAACATACGGTCGTGTATGCTAGGTTTTGCTTATGAGTTACCGTCATAGACAGTAAGGTGGACTGAGCTTCTTATCCAAACAATACGGTTATCTCCCTACGGCGCGAAAGAGAGATTACGTCAAAGCTAGCTTCCCTCCAACCGAACAAGCTAACCGTTCTTCTTACGGGTAACCAACGTTACGGACGAGCTAGTGGAGTCTGTTTTGCCTTTGTAGTGTTTATGTGGATTACACAGAAGCTACAATATCGGCACAGGATATATGTTATATGAAGTTATGGTATTTCAAAAAAATCCTACAATGAATGGACTTCTATGGGAGTTAGCAGAGAGGTGGTCCCTCCAGCCTACGTCGATTCTTCTACTTCCGGGAATTCGCCTGCCCCCTTGGCTATAGCTGATTGTTTTCTGTGCTAACGTTACCAGTTAGCCATTTGTCATACTATGTAGCATTCAGCAGCCTACACTAGCCTTACCATCTTTTTTTGGAATAGGAATTTTTGGAACTGGTCTTCCTGCTTTGATCCTAACCTTCGCACTGTATTTGAATGTATAAAAGATGGATATTGTCCTCTGATTCCATTGTACTGTTTATTTCACGAGCAAAAAACAAGCTTTCTGTTCAACACAAGATTCTTAGCTGTATGACTGCAGATAACGTTCTTGCACCGTTGCCGCTAAAAACAGCACCCCCTATCGCAATTGAAAATGACTGAACGGAGGAGCTTCCTCCCTTGGCCATTGAAAACGACGTGATTCACGAGCCGCTGGGGTCAGAGCCGTTTATAATGGACTTCAATGAGGGGATTGAGGAGGAAGCTCCTCCATACAGTAATTTTCAATTGCGATAGGGGGTGCTGTTAGCATTTTGACCTAGGGGAACGATTTTGTTCATTCAAAGTGTTAAAAATAGTAATATTAACAGTCATTTATCAGATTAGTAATTCACTTTATATATTTTTTATTTTTCTCTGAAATTTTAGGGAGGGTGTTCCTCCCTTTCCTCAATGAAGGAGCCTCCTCTGAGGTGTGTAGTGCATTTATGTGCATGGTTGTGGGGGAGGGAGAGTGGACGTAAATCCACTAGTTGTTCTCCTCATTGCAATCCTGGCAAACACACAAAATGTCATGACTTGGGACAAACTAAAACTTTGAAATAAATGCTAAGCAAATGTGAACTGGGGCCTGTATCCATTGAAAACATGATGGAGACCTGGATTTCATCCCTACGATGATACAAATAGTTCAGGTTGGAGTTCCCACTTGACGATACAAACACACACACACACAGGTATTTATCTCTTTCCATATATATATATATATATATATATATATGATGCACCATATACATATATGTGTGACAAGCCTCAACTTACCTCCTACTGTAAGAGAGGTGAGAAGTGGACAGATCATAGACACCCATTGCAGACCTCCACCATCATCATTCTTGTGTGGCCACATGTATGATAATGTGCTTCAGACTTCTTGTATGTGTTATTCATTAAGATTTACTATACTTCATACCCTAAACAGTATTACAACACTGTAATAAACTCGCTTTGACTTCACTCAACTTCTGCCTTTTATTCACTCCAAACTAATTACAGTAATGTCAGGAATTAGTTTTCTTTTGAGGTAAACAATTACTTCTGCCCTACACACAGACACACTCAACTTCAATAGGACAATGCATAGCAAGCTGAGGTAGAATAAAACATCCGTTGTGAAGACCATACGAAGGAACTTAAAAAGGCACGGAATACACTTAGCTACTGCAAAACACTTAAAAGTTAAGGCAAAATAAAACATTACTTGTGGGGACCAACTGAAAAAGTCTTACACACACAAAGTTGTGGGGACCAACTAAAGAAATCTGAAGTGGTTCTACACACACTTCACTTCAATAAAAGTGAACAATCAAAGTGAGGTAGAATAAAACATTAGTTGTGGGTACCAACTAATAGATTTAAAAAATCCCTGGCGTACACTCAGCTTCAATAGGTAAGACACAAGCTGATGTTAAACAAAATATCAGTGTGGGAACCAAGTAAAAGCAAAGATTACATATACAGTACCCTCCCAAATTATTGGCACCTCTGCTAAAGTTGACTAAAAAGAGGAATGTAAAATCATCTTTTGTAAATTGATCTTAATGCCTGAAGTAAAAAAATGAGGAAATATCCAACCTTTGAGGACACAAGTTTTCTTTGTGAATGAATAATGCATCATAAATAAATGTTCTTCCTTAAAATACAGGGGTCTTAATTGACACCCCTATGTTTAATTCCCATAGACGCAGGCAGATTTTTAGGCCAGTTACTGTGCCTAGAAGAAGTATTCAGCCCCATGCTAAAGTTTACTAAAAAGAGGAATAAAAAAAAATCTTCTTTTGGACATGCATCTTAATGCCTTAATTAAAGAAAATGAGGAAAAATCCATCCTTTGAGAACACCTATTTTCTTTGTGAATGAATAATGTATCGGAAATAAATAAATGTTCTTCATTAAAATACAGGGTGCATAAATATTCATACCCCTATGTTAAACGTATGTTGAATTCCCATAGAGGTAGGCAGATTTTTATTTTTAAAGACCAGTTATTTAATGGATCCAGGATACTATGCATCCTGATAAAGTCCCCTCGGCCTTTGGAATTAAAATAGCCCCACATCACATACCGTTCACCATATCTAGAGATTAGCATAATGTATATTTCAGTTAGCCTATTAGCTGGTTTGATTTGAGCATCAAACCAGCTAATAGGCTAACTGAAACACACCATGCCAATCTCTAAGTATGGTGAAGGGTATGTGATGTGGGACTATTTTAAATCCATAGGCCAAGGGAACTTTATCAGGATGCATAGTATCCTGGATCCATTAAATAACTGGCCTTTAAAAATAAAAATCTGCCTGCCTCTATGGGAATTCAACATAGGTTTAAGGGTATGAATACTTATGCACCCTGTATTTTAATGAAGAACATTTATTTATTTACGATACATTATTCATTTACAAAGAAAATTGGTGTCCTTAAAGGTTGGATTTTACCTCATTTTTGTAATTAAGGCATTAAGATCCATTTCCAAAAGATGATTTTTTTTATTCCTCTTTTTAGTCAACTTAAGCATGGGGCTGAATACTTTTTCTAGGCACTGTATTTCATGGATCCGGGATACTATGCATCCTGATAAAGTCTCCTTGGCCTTTGGAGTTAAAATAGCCCCACATCACATATCCTTCACCATACCTAGAGATTGGCATGGTGTTATTCAGTTAGCCTGTTAGCTGGTTTGATGCTTATTGAGCTCAATGCAAATTAAACCAGCTAATAGGCTAACTGAAATAAAACCATGCCAATCTCTAGGTATGGTGAAGGGTATGTGATGTGGGGCTATTTTAACTCCAAAGGCCAAGGGGACTTTATCAGGATGCATAGTATCCTGGACCCATGAAATAACTGGCCTTTCAAAATAAAAATCTGCCTGCCTTTATTTGAATTTAACATTGGGGTGCCAATACTTATGACCCAAGAACATTTATTTATTTGATACATTATTCATTCACAAAGAACATTGGTGTCCTTAAAGGTTGGATATTTCATATTTTTTTTTACTTATGGCATTAAGATAAATGTCCAAAAGATAATTTTATATTCCCCTTTTTAGTCAACTTTAGCAGAGATGCAAATAATTCTAGAGGGTACTGTATTGTAAGACAAAAGGGAATAAATAATATGTTATAAACTGTACCCATAGCTAATGTTACTTGGGCTAGCTACATAGTTATAACAGACACACAAGCAGCCTCTCATGAGATGCCTAGAATGGCTTCTCTCTGCATTACATTTTCTCTCTACTATTATTCACTCCAAACTAATTACAGGTAATTCAGGAATTACAGTTTTCTTTTGAGGGAAACAATTCGGTTGTACACAAAAAATTTGATAGCCTGCCAGTTTCTGTTTTTTAAAGCTGTGGGCTCTGCTTCTAAGCATCTAACACAGTCTAGTTTCCCTGGGACACGTAAAGATTTAAGAAAAGTACTCAAGTGCTTTTCTATTGCTTCCACTTCCTTCGTTTCCCATTTCCTCTTTGGAACAAAGTGAGCTGTCGAGAGAGGGAGAAAGAGAGAGATAAACAAAACTTGATTCCAAAAAGTCATATTAAAGGTTCTCTAAGCATGGTAGGGTCACATTGCTTCCGTTGATGTTTGAAGTAGAGGTTTTGGCAAAATGGCAGCGAGGTTTCTTTTCATTAAACTCGGTGTACACAAACAATCAAGTTTGCTCTAGTTCACGTGTAGAGACCCTGGTGATACTTCAAACAAGGTTTCATGTTGTGTCAAGCCTTCTTAGCGTATTAAAAATAGCGATTTTGATGCGATCATAGAAGGATGGGGCAACACGTCGACGTAAATCGATGACGTTGACGCAAAAAATACATCGACGCAAAATATGAGCGTCGATTCGTCAAGCAGAACGTGTGCTGCTAAATATTTTTAATTTTACACCTTCAGGGTTTTCCATACGTTGACTAATCTGTGGCTGGGCACCACAAAATCAAAACCGGCCACCACACATTGATAGAACACATTGTTCTATGTTGTAGGCCTACTATTTTAAAGATAAGATAAATTAATTTAATTGAGCTGCACTTTTTACTCACACAGCCTTTCCTCGCCCTGCCCGCTCTCTCTCGTAACGAGCCCGCTGCTCCTCTGCATGTGCATTTAACAAAATATTCACGATTGTTGAAGGATTGTTGTTGCCACATAGAAGCACTGCATAGAACAGTGGGCTAAATTGCTATTAAATCCGCTTAGCATCGTTACCATGCTGCGCAAATTTGTTCAAAACTACTGCATTAAAAGTTAAAGTAAACTCTATACTCTGCTAAGGTCATATCACAACATAGGAGACTAAACTAAGTTAAGTTACAGTATGCAATCAAGCAGTATCTCAAAGCTAACATTAGAATACTGTTTGGATGTCAAGTTTAGCATGCTTACTTGCAGCTGCTTGTATTCGTTACTCATGCAGGGCTCATTTTATTGACTCAGAATGTTTGCAAAATCCCGATGTAAAAGGAAAAGTGTTTTCAAAGACTCAAAAGTGCTTGTCCAAAGGAGAAGTAGGCCCTACGAACCGTTATTTGAACTGACTACGTTATGAATTGCATCCACACATCAGCAGCCTTTTAACTGTGTTAATGTTAATTGCAAGGATTCCCACACGAACGTCTTAAAATGACAGGCACTCAATTAATTGACATACACTACTGAACTTTATTGAATGCTACCTCTGACTAAGAATGCATTACTTTGCACTTGTATAGGCGTAGTCTTATTTTGGAATCTTAAGAGCAATAAACAAATATTGCAATGTTAAATTCATGTTTTTTCATTCAGATATGTAAATAAACATGTATAAGTTACTATTATAGTGAATTAATGGGGAGATAATCGATAATCGAATCGAAATCGAATCAGACTGAAAAAATGAATCGTTAGATTAATTGATGCATCGAAAAAATAATCGCTAGATTAATTGTTTAAAAAATAATCGTTTATCCCAGCCCTAGATCATAGTAGTGTCCCTAGCACTACCATTAAAAAGGCCATTTGACCCGAAAACGGCAATACGGTCTTTCTTAAAAGGTTGCATTTTGCCAAGTTATCCTTTGAACTCATATTTAGATACAAAAAGGACAGACAACATATGAAATGTTGAAAAGGACAAATTGGACTATTCCATGGAAAATACATGTTAATTTTGATTTTTATACCACCAACATATTTAAAAAAAAAGTGGGGACGGGGGTATCAAAATGCTGGAGAAGTTGTGTAGTGATAAAGAAAACAAAAGGAGGAATGTTTCACAACTAATTAAAAGGTCACTGGCAACATGGGGGGGCGCTGTGGCGCAACAGGCTACAGCGCTCATACCATGTATGGGTCCATGTGCCCACCAGTGGTCCTGAATCAGACCCAGGTCTGATTTTTTTCAATGCGGCTGTAGTGTGAACAACCAAGGCGGATTTGATGCGACTTGATACGTCATTATACATCACTTGTCACAATTATGTGCAGGCAGGAGATAGCTCATGGCCAACTGTCAACAACTGTCCGTTGTAGTCGAACGGGTAGCCTACAAGAGGCAGGCAAATTTCCAAAATTAAAACAAGAAACAAATTAAGTGGACATCGGAGGAGCTTCCCGAGATGGCGATGTCTTCGTCAAACGAAGAATATCATGTCTGAGGCATTTCTCCACGACAAGTAGCCTAGGCTAAACTTCATCTGCATCACTAACTTATGCTAAATATGTTACGTTGGTTAGAGAGGTATTTGTTGTTTTCACCGTTTCAGTGATGTGTAGCTGGGTCATGGTTGGAGAAACGTTAAAGCATCTGCAGGTCAACTAACGTTAGCTAAGTCTGCATTACATCTGGCAACCCAGAAGATGCTCACGTCTGGTAGTCTTGAGAACGTTCACCAGTGTTTGGATTTTGGCATACAGAACGTTCAGTAACAATCCTACAAATCGCTCCTCTAATTTCTACCAGGATCCTTAGACAATTGCCATGAACGTTTGTTTTGGACAAGAACAAGTTGTACATGGTGCAATAAAGATTTCCACTCTTCAAGAACAGACATCTAATTTTTACATCTATTCAATTAATTTCTTTTCCTTCCATACCTTTTGGACGTGAAGCGTGTCGTGGCTGCTCTGTAAAAAAAAAGCAAAAAGCAAACATACATTACCACTGAGCTCATGGCTTTCTGAGGCACATTTAGAAGAAGTAACTGTATTACAATCACCATACCAACAAATTATGCATATTTTCAATTACAAAAGGGATAAAATACTGCATCAGTACACACTTATGACCACACAATGACTATTACAATACTCCATCTGGGCTAGAACTAAACTACATACAACCCTCTGTCAGTTCTTGGGTGAGTGATTGGCTGCAGCACCTAAGTAGTGCAAGGCCACTTATCATTTTCTTCACTGTATGATCAATTTGTTTAGACCAGGACAGTCTACTGTTGAGAGTATTGGAATTAGAACGTATGTCTTATGTTTGTTTCTAACCGGTTGTTAAGTACAACATTACGGGTCCAGCAGCTTTTTCGTAAAAAAAAACATTTACTACCGCAGCTAGCAGTCACCTCCATTTTAGTAAAAGCAAATTCACTTAACTTTAACAGCGTAATTACTATAGCTGTGCAGTCAGATGATACAATTAAGGGTAACGTCCAGGCTTCCCCAATAAATAGGATTTTTTTAGGTTGAGGCAACAAGTGAGTAGTAGGATGACAATTGCCTTAAAGGGATATTCCACTATTTGGGGAATTACACTCATTTTCCACCTCCCCTTGAGTTAAACAATTGATTTTTATCTTTCTCCGTTCACCCAGCCATTCTCGGAGTCTGGTGATACCACTTCAAGATCCAGCCTAGCATAGATCATTGAATCGGATTAGACCATTAGCATCTCGTCTGCTAGCATCAAGTTTAAAAGTGACTAAAATTTCCGGTAATATTCTCTCAAGTTAGAACGTGTAATAAGACCAACGGAAAATGAAATGTTGCGATTTTCTAGGGTGATTTGACATGGAACTATACTCTCATTCCAGCCTAATCAGCACAATGATATCATGCAGACAAATTAGTTAGTGACTGGATTATTACGCCTGAATGAGAGCATAGTTCCATGTCAAATCAGCCTAGAAAATCGCCACATTTCATTTTCCGTTGGTCTTATTACACTTTCTAACATCAAAAAGTAGAGAGGTTTTAAAAAGGAGAATTATCGGAAATCTTAGTCACTATTAAACGTAGCAGGCGAGATGCTAATGATTTAATCCGATTCAATGATCTATGCTAGGCTGGAGATGGCAATCATTAAAGCAATGAAACTATCAGCCTGATTGGGACCATGTTAAGTGGTGAGTCTCATACCAGCATTATAAACTTGTGGATAATTTAGCCTGTTTTCTACCAGGAGGCCCAGACAATTGCCATGAAAGTTTGATTGGGACAACAAAAAGTTATACATGGGGAAAGAAAGATTTCCATTCTTCAAGAACACATATTTCTCATTTTCACACTACTACACATTACTAATCAATTAATTTATTTTCCTTCCATACCTTTTGGACTTGAAGTGTGACGTGGCTGGTCTGTAAAACAAAAATGCAAACATACATTACCACTGAGTGAGCTCATGGCTTTCGGAGGCACATTTAGAAAAAATAAATTACAATCACCATACCAAACAAATTTCAAGACTGCAGCCAAGAACGCTACAGTAAGCAACAGCATACACAAAAGTTGTGGGGGCTCCTTTCATCATTATAGAGCAGGAATGGGCAACTTTGATGATAATGAGGGCCACAAAATGTTCTTGTCAGTGTCAGAGGGCCAAATGTGACCACCACTGGGATATCAGGAATCAGTATAGCCTATGGCTGTACGGTTTATTAAACCAACATGCATTAATTTAATATTTTCTATACTCAAATGCATTTTTAATGTTGCTTCTATTCACCAATGAACTTGAAATAAACTAAAACATATTACACATTCACAATACACCTTTTTGCCACTGTAATGAGTAATAGCACTTGTAAAAAGGCTCCATGACTTTTCCCTGACAAAAATCCTGAATTTCCATGACCAATCAGGAAATTAAAAAATGGGTATTGAGACAACCACTCAAGCAAGTAGTAATGGAAAACGCTAATAACTCAATAAACATCAATGCTGCATGTATACAGTATTTGTATTAATGTATTTTGGCAAGTCAATTTTAAACTCCTACAACAAAATTCCCTGATATTCCACGACTTTGCCCGGCAAATATGAAGGTAACAAAGACGTGTCAAGACCACATAGAAGTGGTGTAGCTTCCCCCCCATAAATGGCCATATTATGTAATTAGACAAATCTATTTATTTTTGTTAAGCATACCAGATATGTCCCGTTACTTCATATGAAATAGGCCTACCTTTCTCCTTATAAAAGTTGACTTCTTTTTTATAATATATACTGTTTAAAAAAACTGGCCAGGTAGTATTGAGGTCTTTTAGCTCCGTTTTCTCTAACCATCTTTATAATTCGCTAGCTATTTTGATGACTAGGCGCAAGTCAGTGATCCAGAGCAAGTATAGCCGAAACAGATGATAGGATCCAGAACTGTCACTCACCTTTCCACGCTCACCCACTTTTCCTCTTTTTTCTGCTTCAATTTGTGCAAAACTATGGCCCGCATCACACTGTACTCGGCTCTATCGTCTGTTTTACTCAGTAATGGCGCTTGTCGCAATATTGCGACTTGGGCAGTTAGAGCAGAGCTCTACACTAACATTTTTTTTCAGGAGCACTTGTAAGCCCAAGTTAAAAAATTTAGGAGCACAGACAAAAATTTGGGCGCACAGTCAGTTCTGTACTTAACTTACACATAATCTAACGTTATACTGCAGCTAACAGTTAAACATGCCAGTGCACCAATTGCGAATATTAAGAATGACTGACAACATTTAGGCTACAGGAAGGATTTTAAAGATCAGTGCCTACTTTATTTTCAGTCTGTTCCATTTTCCTACATTTTGTTAATGTAAAATAATATAATACATTGCCATATTTGCATTTAGCCTGTATATCAAGTATCCTGCCAAATGTAGGCTAATTTATTTATTTGTGAATCCATCTATAGCTAATCCAAATATGCCCATGGTGACCTATCTGACTGCATACTGCCTAATACTACTACTAAAACAGTCCATTTTCTCTTCCACAAAACCCAACATAGGTTAATCAAGGATATATGTTTTATACCTTTAGTTTTTATTTGAAATATCTGCATGGAGTTTGTCAGTAGCGTTCTACCTTTGAATAAAATGGGAGTATTACGGGAGGCTACTTTTGTGCCGGTTTGCTACAGCTAGGCCTATATTTTGCATATTGCAGCCAATACGTCAACTGGGCTAAAAGGCATGTTAGGTTACCTTTCTTTCTCTCACAGCATTCTCAGAATCTCATCCTGTTCCTCCTACATCCAATGAATTCGGTGGATAGAAGAACTAATTTCTTCAATCTTTGCATCTTGGCTGGCTAGTCTACCTTTCCGCTTTTTCTGCGCGCTCTTGGATTTGATAGAAGCGACTACTAGCGAGTCACAACGCGAAACTGCTAACGTTGATGGGAGGTGTAGTTTTTATGCTGCATTCGCCACGTGATTCTATGGTTTGCACCAGTAATGTTTCTCGATGTTGCGGTGTATTTTGTAGACAAATATTGACATGGTTAGAAGTCATTCGCACCAGTGCGCCTAAATATTTTTTTGCACTCGCACGGCATCATTTTTACTCGCATGTGCGAGTGAAATGGGTGCACTGTAGAGCCCTGTAGAGGGTTAAAAGTTAAAAGCAATTATTAGTGTAATAGGCTACTTTAGTAAGCAAATAATTAAATTGAAGAGCCGTAAATTACAGTGTTCTGACAAGAACTTACCTTGACTTAACTTGAATGCAATAGTTACATTCAGATTTGCAGAGTGTGGTTATCAACCTAATCTGGATTTAAGAGCAATTCAGCCCGTCAACTTTAAATTATTCCACCGCGATATTTTTAAATTGATGAACATGCAGAGGAGGGCAAAGATCAGAGACAAAGAGTCAGCACGGCAGAGGCTGCAGTTGTGCATAGCAGCACGGGGGCAGGGCGGGCATATAAGATTACACATTATTTAAGTAGCACAGTGTACCTGTCAGGACCAGTGTCCTGTACTTTCAAACATATTTAGTGATATTTTCCTTTCCTACCTTTTGGAAATGACATGGGTCCCAGCTGTTCTGTATCTTGCAAGGATACATCAGGAAGTGACTCGACATCTACACAACAACAATAAACATGTAAAACATGAGCTTAGCTTGTGCTAAGCTTTCACAAGATACCTAGATCAAGAATATTCACTCTAACTACAGAGGAGTGTTGGAAATGTTGTGACTGAAACAGGTTAGGAGATGTGAGCATTGTAGCTGTAAAATGTGTGACCTTGGCCCTGAAACACATATTTGTTATTTCACATATTCAGTGATATTTTCCTTTCATACCTTTTAAATGTGACATGTGCTCCAGCTGTGGTGTATCTTCCAAGGACACATTGGAAAGCAAGCTGACATCTACACAATAACAATAAAAATGTAAAACATAAGATTTTCCTTGGACTTATTCCAAGCTTTCACAAGATACCTAGCTCAAGAATATTGACAAACTACTGAGAAGAGGGTGTTGGAAATGTTGTGACTGAACAGGTGAGCTGTAAAATGTCCCACTATGGCCCTGAAAATATCACTATGTGTTTTCTTTCATACCTTTTGGAAATGACATGGGTCCCAGCTGTTCTGTATCTTGTAAGGATACATCGGCAAGTGACCCGACATCATCTACAGTACACAACAACAAAACACCAATCACGTAAAATATAAGATTTCCTTAAGCCTTGTGTTGCCAGCCTAATAAATAATAGAATTGGCGCAACCAATCAATTTTTCAGACAAGACCATGTAACAAGCTTTCAAAATAACAGGACTTTGTACATGGTACATGGATTTCAATGAGGTTTTATCACTGAATCCAGCATAGGCTACTTGCCAAAGACACTGGACTGGATTCCCTTCAATATTTTTTTCAAAGTTAGACTAAGCTATTTAAATATTTTTTTAGGCCTACTTTATATAATTTACTATGTGCATCTTGTCCCATATGCAGCACAGCAAATTAAAGTTAATCCACTATTTACATTTTGTATACCAGTTGTATCTAAACCAATCAAAGCTTGACTGAAACATTGTAAAACCATTGACTTGTTTTAAATTAAGAGGTCCTCCTGGCATGATCCTTCTGAAAACTGCTGGTTTCATCTCAAACATGCACGTATTATGAACGCATGTTTTTTTTATGTAGCCAGTCGCCGACATTGAAAAAATATGCGGTTATATTTCACAACTTTTGCGAAGTAGGCTAGGCCTGCTGGCAAGAAAGCTGCTGACATATTACAGGTATTATAACTTAGACAGATATTTTCTTCCCTAGGCTAGGCCAGCAACACACGCTGGAAAGATCAACTTAACATGTACAGTATTTCCTCCTGACTGCGAAAACGTTTGTCTTCTTTTTATGTCAGTCCGTGGTTCCTTCATAAATTGCGCAGCAAATTATCAGGCGAGTGACAGAAGCACTGCACATAATTTGACCAGCAGTCTTCACGTCCATAGTTTGTGAAACGTTGATGTGTCTGAGCAAAGATTCTAGATGCCCAGCGCAACTCCAAAAAGGAGGACAAATGAGCGTCCGGTTTGAGGCTGCGCCGGACGCCAGACAGGGCTTTTAAAATCCATATGTCCGGCCTAAACGTATGGCCAACCTATCGCTAACTGGCTTACCAACTCTTTCTCCCGCTCACGTAGGCTACCTGCGTATCCCTGAGGCCTCTGCACGAAAACGTCAGGCATATTTGTTCATAGCCTACTGTATTAATACCGTTCACACCTTTAACCACACCCGTGAAAAACATCTTCACTCTGCAACCCCTACACTTCCTCCCGTAGCCTCATTATACAATTGCTTTTTAAATACACGAAACCTGATGGAGACATTTCACTCCCTCTCTTGCACTCGCTCACTCGCTGGCGGTCCCATACGCAAATGTAATACCTCCGTTTCGAAAATTCAAGACATCCCAGACAATTTAAGACTTTTTTAGGCCTTAAAAACCGAAAGTTGTATTTAAGACTTTTTAAGGATCCGCAGGAACCCTGGGTTGTATATGTAAGGGATAATGGACGACATTCCACTGCTTATTCCACTGTTGCCACTTGCGTTGTGTTCATTTACTGTTATAATGGAAAAGTTTTAATCTCTAAAACTATGGTTTGTAGAACTACTTCTTTCCGCCACAAAGCACAAACTGCCGTTACTAGTTCTAAATGGATGGTTGCTATGGCCAAAGGCCCGTCGTTAGTTCCATCTCTCCCGTGGTCAGGCAGGCATATCTTAGCGATATTTCAAAGCTAAGGTTCATCAGAATCCTATTTTACTTAGCCTACATGTCATCCAACTAGCTAAAATCCAAGTCCATCATATGCTACAATGTTACTATGTTCTGAACATCTGTATTTTACAGCTTGGATACAACATGACAGTTCATTTAAACTTAACGAGTTTGCCAAATTAATATACAAGTGTAATACGGCCAACAGATTGGATCTACTTCATAGGTGTGCAAATAACATACGGTTAATACATGTTCTAAATTACGCAGGACAATGGGGAAGTCAACCAAGCAGTGGAATAAATGTATGTATGTACCTGCTGGTTGTACACCAATGTCCTCATGCTCTTCTTCTTCCATTCCCTCATCTAGCAGCTGAACTTGCTCTGCAAAATTAAACTTGATATCAGGAAATCATGAATGGGAGAGCATTCTTGTCTAAACAATATATGCATGCTAAAGTACTGTATTACACATACCGTGAGGTTGTATTTCGATTTCATCGAGATTTTTTCCCTTGAATTCCATTAGTCGGCCTTGTTCAATCGACATCAGCACCTTACTGATTTTTGCGAGTTGCAACGTTCCCTCTGGCAGTCTATAATATTCTCTGTGCACAACGAGGTCATGTCCTAGGAAATTAGCCAACTGGTCCATTTCTGTTTCGGTCATATTAAGTACTGTAGACAGAGTGGCCACATGTTTTCTTAACTTAGTGGATTTCAAAGCATCAGGATTCTTAGCACCACATTTTTGGGCAAAGGTGCGAAGGCAGTCTGATCCTCTGTAATGAAATATTGAGCCGGGTCTGGCAAAGAAGTATGGGTTGCCCTTCTGTATGCCACACTTCTCTCTTGTGTTGACAAGCAAATCCAATGAGCTGACCATCTTTGGGGTCAGGAGTATGGGCACTTTGCGTCCACGTTTGCCTCTTGTCTCAATTCTAGAAAAATGCCGACAGAGCTGTTTTTCCGTTTCACTTAATGCCCAGTCTATATCTTCGTGTGGATCAGATTTATTTCTTGACATGAAGGCTGACAAAGGCATAGAAGACACTTCGCCCTCTCTCCTTCTGTTGAAAAGTATAACACTTGCCAAACATGTCCGGGCTAAACATGACCATCTTACATCTGAGGGTTCTTCTGAAAGAAGTTTGTGATACTCGTCATTCTTGGAGTCCAAATACGAATGAAGTTTTTGGATATCCTCCGTAAAAGGAAGGATCAACGGAGTGTTCCATTTGGCCTCATGTAGATTCCTGAGAGCAGTCGAGGATATATAGTCACACCATCTGGTTTCATGTACCTTCTGGAAATCCACTGCTTGTGCAACCATCTCATCATTTCCACTCATTCTGCCGTTGCTTTCCATAAGTTTTGCAACCTTTTTAAGACTGTGGCCAAGCTTCAGTGCAAGGCCTTTGATTTTGTAAGTTTCAGTCTGACTATCGTATCCACAAGTCTCCTTTACTGCCTTCACCACTGTCTGGTACTTCTTCGCATCAATGAGGTCCTTCATATCTTTAACTGCAGTCATCTTCCGTGCGGTAATCAGTAGTCGCCCGACCTCACGCATCTTCTGCCTGATGTTTTCATATCGTTTGGGGTTTGAACCACTCTTATTCAAGTGTTGTTGTCCTAATTGCAAAATACTCTCATCATTTTTGACAGTGTGTGTTATTTCATCCTGTGACATAGTACTTAGCACTGTCCAAAGTTTTTCATTTAGGTGGGAAGGAATGGGCTCCATAAAAGCACACATTTTCTGGACCCGCGTCTTCCCAGGGGTTGTGCTTGAATTTTTGGGTTTCATTGGGCAAGTTTTGTGATGTCGCCATAAAATTTTTCTCATAAACAGTCCATGGCAAAACAAACAATGCAAAAAGTCAGAGCGTTGTGTCTTCATCGTAGGTCTTTTTCGTGGGACCAGTTCACCCCTGCCAGTCCTGATCACCTCGGCATTGTGTCTGTAGTTGCCCTCATTTCGAATTGACTGCAAAGAAACCCTCCTCGCTTTGGATCCCTTTGGGTGCATTAAAGCAGATGCTACCTCCCGTTCATTTGCATGAACTTGTTGAAGATGCCTCGCCATTTTGATGAATGGCTTAAAACAAAAGAGGCAAAATTGTCTTTTATTGTAAACTCTAGAGCCATCACTTTTTTTGAGAACTTCTGGAATTGTTATTGCCGATGTGGATGGCTGATCTTCGTCTGTTGGGTCCTTAGGATGATTGATCTTGGGAGACCTGGCTAGAAAATGAATGGCCCCACTTTTTTTTTTCTTTATGGGTGGCGGTATGATGACAGAAGAACCTTCTGAAGAACTGGATTCTGCAGATGAAGGAATATAGTCTTCGTCCTCATCTGGAGTAGTTTCAATGTAGTCCTGATAATCAGGAATGGAGTTCTTCTGAAAAGTCATATTCATATAGATGTCATTTAGAAAACCAATTAAAAACAATATTTCATGTCCATACACTCCCTCACAGACTCACTAAACGAACTCACCCACCTGAATAGCCTTTTTTTGTTTATTCTGTATGGATAGCGGCATGCTAACAGAATAGCCTTCCGAAGAACTGGATTCTGCAGAGGAAGGAATATAATCTTCATCCTCATCTGGAGTGGTTTCATTGTAGTCCTGATAGGCAATAATGGTTGACTTCTTCTGAAAAGTCATATTCATATAGATATTTCATTTAGAACAAACAAATTTACAATGTTACAATGGTTTTAATTAGGTAGACATGGCTTTTGAATACTAAATAAAGCTGTTGCTATAATGGTTGAAAGTAGGGATGGGCATTCGATTAAATTTTCTTAGTCGATCGTCGGGAGAATTAACAATCGACTATTGATTAAATCATTAATATTTCTAGGCCTATATTAAAATTAATTATTTATTTAACTTTTTAAAAATGCAATCAAAATACAGAAATACAGCATGTTTTTCCTCGATGAGATATTAATCACAAGAAGAACTTCTGGCAGTTAAACTGGACGTTCGGTTAGGTTAAACAGATATTAAGCGCTTCGGTGCTCTAAAGCAGCGGCATGCGAGACGGCGTTCAGATTAAACAGAGACCCTCGTTTGTTCCAAAATAATAAATTATAAAAAAGAACCATGTTAAACAATAACTTAACCAAAAACATAATAATGCTTAAGTCTGACAGGTTTTGTTAAAATGTAACTCAAAACTATCCAAGGCACGGAGTCGACAAAGAGGGTGAGAGATTAGCCTATAATAATTAATTAGGCTATTTAACAAAGCCTCATAAAAAAATAACATGCGGAAAAATCCTCAAATTATGGCAGGGGTCTTTTATTTACTTAGGCTGTGCAAAGCACAGGGCTTTATTTGGGGCAGACGTAGGCTATATTGAGCATGCCTTTATTTCTACGTGCACTTTATTGTGAGACATGCGTTTCGTTTGGAGCGCATACCGCTATCAAAAGCAGAAGATTTTCCGTTTGGTGTGGGATTTAATTTTCTTTTGGACAGTTTCATTATGTTGCTTAATGTTGGGACTGATGAGCACTGAAATCTGGGGGGTATTACATTTAATGTAGTTGAAAGAGTCGGAATTTTCACCCACTGTTTATTGCGAGACAAGGCAGTCGCTTTCATTCATTAAAAACGTGCGCTGTAATGGAAACCTTATTGCGTAGCCAAGTAGCCTAAATTGAGTTTGAATTGCATGATTTACTTTTTTAAATTTATAAGCTGGAATGCCTCCAGTTGCGGCAATAATTGTGTTTTAATATAGTAGCCTAGGCCTACTGCTTCAGACTCTGGCAAGCTCAGAAGCCCGAGCACAGACTAAGCTTCAATAGGATAGTAAGAAGCAGGTTGATGTCAAATAAAATATCATGAGAACCAAGTGAAAGCAAAGATTACATATACTGTAAAACAAAAGGGAAGAAATTGTATGCTATAACCTGTACCCATAGGTTACTTTACTTAGTTTAGCTACGTAGTGCTGACAGACACACAAGCAGCCTCTCAGGTGATGGCTAGAATCGTTTCTCTCTTCATTACATTTTTCTCTCCTAGTATGATGCAGTAAAAGTGACACGTAATTGAAATGATTGGCTAACTAGCTAGTTAGCAATAGTTTACATACAGCTCAAGGAGTTATGCTACAGTAAGCAGAACGGTAGCCGTAGAAACTAACCAACCGTAACAATACTATTTCCACAACAGGCAAAGACTGATTATGTTATGTTCGAGATGCTACAGTTAAACTAGCTAGTTAGCAATAGTTTACATACAGCTCCAAGAGTTATGTTACAGTTATGTTCTTGAATTTCCCCTTGAGGATCAATAAAGTATCTATCTATCTACAGTGAGCCGAACGATAGCTGGACAACCTAGTTTCATATGAGGTGTAAGCACCAGCGCTATTACTGTGGCCCTAGCCTAAATAATGACTCAAATTCTGCTTCACAATACTATTTCCACAACAGGCAAAGACTGATTATGTTACCTGAGTGGCACATGTTGGGAGGTCACTGGTAGAAGGCACATTTTCCAGGCTGCAAGTGGCATCCTCACCCTTGATAAGAAGAGAAAGACATGGGCACAAAGTGTTAACATGTACCCTATGAATAGACCGTCAGTCATAAAAACCTTCTAAACACCTTCACCTTGCACTTAGATTTGTATCTTTTTTTAAAACAGTGCATGTATGCTATAAACTGTACCCATTGCTAATGTTACTTAGGCTAGCAAAGTAGTGCTAACAGACATACAAGCAGCCTCTCTCATGAGATGACAAGAATGGTTACTTTCTGCCTGGCATTTTCTCTCTCCTAGTATGATGCAGTAAAAGTTGCATGTAATTCAAATTAGTGGCTAACTAGCTAGTTAGCAATAGTTTACATACAGCTCCAGGAGTTATGTTACAGTGAGCAGAACGGTAGCTGTACAAACTAGTTTCACATGAGGTGTAAGCACCAGCGCTATTACTGTGGCCCTAGCCTACCTAATGACTGTCAAATTCTACTTCACAATACTATTTCCACAACAGGCAAAGACTGATTATGTTACCTGAGTGGCACATGTTGGGAGGTCACTGGTAGAAGGCACATTTTCCAGGCTGCAAGTGGCATCCTCACCCTTGATAAGAAGAGAAAGACATGGGCACAAAGTATTAACATGTACCCTATGAATAGACCGTCAGTCATAACAACCTTCTAAACACTTTCACCTTGCACTTAAATTGCCATCTTTCATTACTTAATTTAACATGAGTTATAGGGACCGGGTGCAAGAAACCATGAAGGCCCTACACACAAACCTGACTTCAATATGATAATTAGAAGCAAGTTAAGAAAGGATAAAGCATTAGTTGTGGGGACTAAGTGAAAGAAATCTTAAAAAACCTACAAACCCTACACACAAACATACTCAACTTCAATAATGACAATGCATAGCAAGCTGAGGTAGAATAAATGATCAGTTGTGAAGACCATACAAAGGAATTTAAAGGTGTGGTTCAGGATTTTGGACTTAGGACCTTCATTTCCAAGTTAGCAAGTGTGATATTTATCAGTGGAGACCGTTTTAAACATATTTCATCCAGTCCTTCTAGTTGCAGAGTTCGCAGGTGCTAGGCTAGCGCAAGTCATCAGTATGTGTTAGCCTGCCACTAAAAACAGTCTTACCCACTCCACAGTACACCCGAGGCAAATAAATTATAACGCCAGACTATCGATGTAAATGTCTGTGTTGATAGTTTTATTTCTAACATTATTCTATCCTTGCATTTTAAGTGATCGCATTACATTTTGAGGGACTAGTTTCTAAGCAGCGGCAGAATTTTACTTGCTCTGGTTAGTAGTACTGCGCCGAAAAGTAAACAGAGAAGCGCACTCCAATAGGGACACCTAGTAGTAGCCTAGGTAATATCAGTCCGCCGCTGCTTATATGCCTACTACCAACTTCAGGGAACAAAGTAGAACTATTGCAATGCAATGCAAGGGTAATTTTATTTCTAACAGTATTCTATCAACACAGACATTTACATCGATAGTCTGGTGTTATAATTTATATGCCTCGGGTGCACTGTGGAGTGGGTAAGACAGTTTTTACTGGCAGGCTAACACATACTGTTGACTTGCAACTCTGCAACTAGAAGGACTGGATAAAACGTGCTGAAAACAGTCTCCACTGATAAATATCACACTTGCTAACTTGAAAATGAGGTTCTATGTCTAGAATCCTGACCCACCCCTTTGAAAAGGCACGGAATACACTCAGCTACTGCCAAACACTTAAAATTGAGGGACTGTAAAAACATCACTTGTGGGGACCATTTGAAAAAGTCCTACACACACAAAGTTGTGGGGACCAACTAAAGGCATCTCAAGCGGTCCTACACACACTTCACTTCAATAAAACAGATAGAATCAAACTGAGGTAGGATAAAACATCAGTTGTGGGGACCAATTGAAAAAGTCTTACACACACAAAGTTGTGGGGACCAACTAAAGGCATCTCAAGCGTGTTACACACACTTCACTTCAATAAAACAGTTAGAATCAAAGTGAGGTAGTATAAAACATCAGTTGTGGGGACCAATTGAAAAAGTCCTACACACACAAAGTTGTGGGGACCAACTAAAGGCATCTCAAGCGTGTTACACACACTTCACTTCAATAAAACAGTTAGAATCAAAGTGAGGTAGGATAAAACATCAGTTGTGGGGACCAATTGAAAAAGTCCTACACACACAAAGTTGTGGGGACCAACTAAAGGCATCTCAAGCGGTCCTACACACACTTCACTTCAATAAAACAGTTAGAATTAAAGTGAGGTAGGATAAAACATGAGTTGTGGGGACCAATTGAAAAAGTCCTACACACACAAAGTTGTGGGGACCAACTAAAGGCATCTCAAGCGGTCTTACACACACACTTCACTTCAATAAAACAGTTAGAATCAAAGTGAGGTAGGATAAAACATCAGTTGTGGGGACCAATTGAAAAAGTCCTACACACACAAAGTTGTGGGGACCAACTAAAGGCATCTCAAGCGGTCCTACACACACTTCACTTCAATAAAACAGTTAGAATCAAAGTGAGGTAGGATAAAACATCAGTTGTGGGGACCAATTGATAGAATTCAAAAAGCCCTGGCATACTCTCAGCTTCAATAGGATATATCAGTTGTTGGAATCAAGTGAAAGCAAAGACTACATATCTTGTAAGACAAAGGGGAAGAAATTGTATGCTATAAACTGTACCCAAAGGTTACGTTACTTAGGCTGGCTACGTAGTGCTAACAGACACATCATGATTATGTTACCTGAGTGGCACATGTTGGGAGGTCACTGGTAGAAGGCACATTTTCCAGGCTGCAAGTGGCATCCTCACCCTTGATAAGAAGAGAAAGACATGGGCACAAAGTGTTAACATGTACCCTATGAATAGACCGTCAGTCATAACAACCTTCTAAACACCTTCACCTTGCACTTAGATTTGTATCTTTTTTTAAAACAGTGCATGTATGCTATAAACTGTACCCATTGCTAATGTTACTTAGGCTAGCAAAGTAGTGCTAACAGACATACAAGCAGCCTCTCTCATGAGATGACAAGAATGGTTACTTTCTGCCTGGCATTTTCTCTCTCCTAGTATGATGCAGTAAAAGTTGCATGTAATTCAAATTAGTGGCTAACTAGCTAGTTAGCAATAGTTTACATACAGCTCCAGGAGTTATGTTACAGTGAGCAGAACGGTAGCTGTACAAACTAGTTTCACATGAGGTGTAAGCACCAGCGCTATTACTGTGGCCCTAGCCTACCTAATGACTGTCAAATTCTACTTCACAATACTATTTCCACAACAGGCAAAGACTGATTATGTTACCTGAGTGGCACATGTTGGGAGGTCACTGGTAGAAGGCACATTTTCCAGGCTGCAAGTGGCATCCTCACCCTTGATAAGAAGAGAAAGACATGGGCACAAAGTGTTAACGTACCTTATAAATAGACCGTCAGTCATAACAACCTTCTAAACACTTTCACCTTGCACTTAAATTGCCATCTTTCATTACTTAATTTAACATGAGTTATAGGGACCGGGTGCAAGAAACCATGAAGGCCCTACACACAAACCTGACTTCAATATGATAATTAGAAGCAAGTTAAGAAAGGATAAAGCATTAGTTGTGGGGACTAAGTGAAAGAAATCTTAAAAAACCTACAAACCCTACACACAAACATACTCAACTTCAATAATGACAATGCATAGCAAGCTGAGGTAGAATAAATGATCAGTTGTGAAGACCATACAAAGGAATTTAAAGGTGTGGTTCAGGATTTTGGACTTAGGACCTTCATTTCCAAGTTAGCAAGTGTGATATTTATCAGTGGAGACCGTTTTAAACATATTTCATCCAGTCCTTCTAGTTGCAGAGTTCGCAGGTGCTAGGCTAGCGCAAGTCATCAGTATGTGTTAGCCTGCCACTAAAAACAGTCTTACCCACTCCACAGTACACCCGAGGCAAATAAATTATAACGCCAGACTATCGATGTAAATGTCTGTGTTGATAGTTTTATTTCTAACATTATTCTATCCTTGCATTTTAAGTGATCGCATTACATTTTGAGGGACTAGTTTCTAAGCAGCGGCAGAATTTTACTTGCTCTGGTTAGTAGTACTGCGCCGAAAAGTAAACAGAGAAGCGCACTCCAATAGGGACACCTAGTAGTAGCCTAGGTAATATCAGTCCGCCGCTGCTTATATGCCTACTACCAACTTCAGGGAACAAAGTAGAACTATTGCAATGCAATGCAAGGGTAATTTTATTTCTAACAGTATTCTATCAACACAGACATTTACATCGATAGTCTGGTGTTATAATTTATATGCCTCGGGTGCACTGTGGAGTGGGTAAGACAGTTTTTACTGGCAGGCTAACACATACTGTTGACTTGCAACTCTGCAACTAGAAGGACTGGATAAAACGTGCTGAAAACAGTCTCCACTGATAAATATCACACTTGCTAACTTGAAAATGAGGTTCTATGTCTAGAATCCTGACCCACCCCTTTGAAAAGGCACGGAATACACTCAGCTACTGCCAAACACTTAAAATTGAGGGACTGTAAAAACATCACTTGTGGGGACCATTTGAAAAAGTCCTACACACACAAAGTTGTGGGGACCAACTAAAGGCATCTCAAGCGGTCCTACACACACTTCACTTCAATAAAACAGATAGAATCAAACTGAGGTAGGATAAAACATCAGTTGTGGGGACCAATTGAAAAAGTCTTACACACACAAAGTTGTGGGGACCAACTAAAGGCATCTCAAGCGTGTTACACACACTTCACTTCAATAAAACAGTTAGAATCAAAGTGAGGTAGTATAAAACATCAGTTGTGGGGACCAATTGAAAAAGTCCTACACACACAAAGTTGTGGGGACCAACTAAAGGCATCTCAAGCGTGTTACACACACTTCACTTCAATAAAACAGTTAGAATCAAAGTGAGGTAGGATAAAACATCAGTTGTGGGGACCAATTGAAAAAGTCCTACACACACAAAGTTGTGGGGACCAACTAAAGGCATCTCAAGCGGTCCTACACACACTTCACTTCAATAAAACAGTTAGAATTAAAGTGAGGTAGGATAAAACATGAGTTGTGGGGACCAATTGAAAAAGTCCTACACACACAAAGTTGTGGGGACCAACTAAAGGCATCTCAAGCGGTCTTACACACACACTTCACTTCAATAAAACAGTTAGAATCAAAGTGAGGTAGGATAAAACATCAGTTGTGGGGACCAATTGAAAAAGTCCTACACACACAAAGTTGTGGGGACCAACTAAAGGCATCTCAAGCGGTCCTACACACACTTCACTTCAATAAAACAGTTAGAATCAAAGTGAGGTAGGATAAAACATCAGTTGTGGGGACCAATTGATAGAATTCAAAAAGCCCTGGCATACTCTCAGCTTCAATAGGATATATCAGTTGTTGGAATCAAGTGAAAGCAAAGACTACATATCTTGTAAGACAAAGGGGAAGAAATTGTATGCTATAAACTGTACCCAAAGGTTACGTTACTTAGGCTGGCTACGTAGTGCTAACAGACACATCATGATTATGTTACCTGAGTGGCACATGTTGGGAGGTCACTGGTAGAAGGCACATTTTCCAGGCTGCAAGTGGCATCCTCACCCTTGATAAGAAGAGAAAGACATGGGCACAAAGTGTTAACATGTACCCTATGAATAGACCGTCAGTCATAACAACCTTCTAAACACCTTCACCTTGCACTTAGATTTGTATCTTTTTTTAAAACAGTGCATGTATGCTATAAACTGTACCCATTGCTAATGTTACTTAGGCTAGCAAAGTAGTGCTAACAGACATACAAGCAGCCTCTCTCATGAGATGACAAGAATGGTTACTTTCTGCCTGGCATTTTCTCTCTCCTAGTATGATGCAGTAAAAGTTGCATGTAATTCAAATTAGTGGCTAACTAGCTAGTTAGCAATAGTTTACATACAGCTCCAGGAGTTATGTTACAGTGAGCAGAACGGTAGCTGTACAAACTAGTTTCACATGAGGTGTAAGCACCAGCGCTATTACTGTGGCCCTAGCCTACCTAATGACTGTCAAATTCTACTTCACAATACTATTTCCACAACAGGCAAAGACTGATTATGTTACCTGAGTGGCACATGTTGGGAGGTCACTGGTAGAAGGCACATTTTCCAGGCTGCAAGTGGCATCCTCACCCTTGATAAGAAGAGAAAGACATGGGCACAAAGTGTTAACGTACCTTATAAATAGACCGTCAGTCATAACAACCTTCTAAACACTTTCACCTTGCACTTAAATTGCCATCTTTCATTACTTAATTTAACATGAGTTATAGGGACCGGGTGCAAGAAACCATGAAGGCCCTACACACAAACCTGACTTCAATATGATAATTAGAAGCAAGTTAAGAAAGGATAAAGCATTAGTTGTGGGGACTAAGTGAAAGAAATCTTAAAAAACCTACAAACCCTACACACAAACATACTCAACTTCAATAATGACAATGCATAGCAAGCTGAGGTAGAATAAATGATCAGTTGTGAAGACCATACAAAGGAATTTAAAGGTGTGGTTCAGGATTTTGGACTTAGGACCTTCATTTCCAAGTTAGCAAGTGTGATATTTATCAGTGGAGACCGTTTTAAACATATTTCATCCAGTCCTTCTAGTTGCAGAGTTCGCAGGTGCTAGGCTAGCGCAAGTCATCAGTATGTGTTAGCCTGCCACTAAAAACAGTCTTACCCACTCCACAGTACACCCGAGGCAAATAAATTATAACGCCAGACTATCGATGTAAATGTCTGTGTTGATAGTTTTATTTCTAACATTATTCTATCCTTGCATTTTAAGTGATCGCATTACATTTTGAGGGACTAGTTTCTAAGCAGCGGCAGAATTTTACTTGCTCTGGTTAGTAGTACTGCGCCGAAAAGTAAACAGAGAAGCGCACTCCAATAGGGACACCTAGTAGTAGCCTAGGTAATATCAGTCCGCCGCTGCTTATATGCCTACTACCAACTTCAGGGAACAAAGTAGAACTATTGCAATGCAATGCAAGGGTAATTTTATTTCTAACAGTATTCTATCAACACAGACATTTACATCGATAGTCTGGTGTTATAATTTATATGCCTCGGGTGCACTGTGGAGTGGGTAAGACAGTTTTTACTGGCAGGCTAACACATACTGTTGACTTGCAACTCTGCAACTAGAAGGACTGGATAAAACGTGCTGAAAACAGTCTCCACTGATAAATATCACACTTGCTAACTTGAAAATGAGGTTCTATGTCTAGAATCCTGACCCACCCCTTTGAAAAGGCACGGAATACACTCAGCTACTGCCAAACACTTAAAATTGAGGGACTGTAAAAACATCACTTGTGGGGACCATTTGAAAAAGTCCTACACACACAAAGTTGTGGGGACCAACTAAAGGCATCTCAAGCGGTCCTACACACACTTCACTTCAATAAAACAGATAGAATCAAACTGAGGTAGGATAAAACATCAGTTGTGGGGACCAATTGAAAAAGTCTTACACACACAAAGTTGTGGGGACCAACTAAAGGCATCTCAAGCGTGTTACACACACTTCACTTCAATAAAACAGTTAGAATCAAAGTGAGGTAGTATAAAACATCAGTTGTGGGGACCAATTGAAAAAGTCCTACACACACAAAGTTGTGGGGACCAACTAAAGGCATCTCAAGCGTGTTACACACACTTCACTTCAATAAAACAGTTAGAATCAAAGTGAGGTAGGATAAAACATCAGTTGTGGGGACCAATTGAAAAAGTCCTACACACACAAAGTTGTGGGGACCAACTAAAGGCATCTCAAGCGGTCCTACACACACTTCACTTCAATAAAACAGTTAGAATTAAAGTGAGGTAGGATAAAACATGAGTTGTGGGGACCAATTGAAAAAGTCCTACACACACAAAGTTGTGGGGACCAACTAAAGGCATCTCAAGCGGTCTTACACACACACTTCACTTCAATAAAACAGTTAGAATCAAAGTGAGGTAGGATAAAACATCAGTTGTGGGGACCAATTGAAAAAGTCCTACACACACAAAGTTGTGGGGACCAACTAAAGGCATCTCAAGCGGTCCTACACACACTTCACTTCAATAAAACAGTTAGAATCAAAGTGAGGTAGGATAAAACATCAGTTGTGGGGACCAATTGATAGAATTCAAAAAGCCCTGGCATACTCTCAGCTTCAATAGGATATATCAGTTGTTGGAATCAAGTGAAAGCAAAGACTACATATCTTGTAAGACAAAGGGGAAGAAATTGTATGCTATAAACTGTACCCAAAGGTTACGTTACTTAGGCTGGCTACGTAGTGCTAACAGACACATCATGATTATGTTACCTGAGTGGCACATGTTGGGAGGTCACTGGTAGAAGGCACATTTTCCAGGCTGCAAGTGGCATCCTCACCCTTGATAAGAAGAGAAAGACATGGGCACAAAGTGTTAACATGTACCCTATGAATAGACCGTCAGTCATAAAAACCTTCTAAACACCTTCACCTTGCACTTAGATTTGTATCTTTTTTTAAAACAGTGCATGTATGCTATAAACTGTACCCATTCCTAATGTTACTTAGGCTAGCAAAGTAGTGCTAACAGACATACAAGCAGCCTCTCTCATGAGATGACAAGAATGGTTACTTTCTGCCTGGCATTTTCTCTCTCCTAGTATGATGCAGTAAAAGTTGCATGTAATTCAAATTAGTGGCTAACTAGCTAGTTAGCAATAGTTTACATACAGCTCCAGGAGTTATGTTACAGTGAGCAGAACGGTAGCTGTACAAACTAGTTTCACATGAGGTGTAAGCACCAGCGCTATTACTGTGGCCCTAGCCTACCTAATGACTGTCAAATTCTACTTCACAATACTATTTCCACAACAGGCAAAGACTGATTATGTTACCTGAGTGGCACATGTTGGGAGGTCACTGGTAGAAGGCACATTTTCCAGGCTGCAAGTGGCATCCTCACCCTTGATAAGAAGAGAAAGACATGGGCACAAAGTATTAACATGTACCCTATGAATAGACCGTCAGTCATAACAACCTTCTAAACACTTTCACCTTGCACTTAAATTGCCATCTTTCATTACTTAATTTAACATGAGTTATAGGGACCGGGTGCAAGAAACCATGAAGGCCCTACACACAAACCTGACTTCAATATGATAATTAGAAGCAAGTTAAGAAAGGATAAAGCATTAGTTGTGGGGACTAAGTGAAAGAAATCTTAAAAAACCTACAAACCCTACACACAAACATACTCAACTTCAATAATGACAATGCATAGCAAGCTGAGGTAGAATAAATGATCAGTTGTGAAGACCATACAAAGGAATTTAAAGGTGTGGTTCAGGATTTTGGACTTAGGACCTTCATTTCCAAGTTAGCAAGTGTGATATTTATCAGTGGAGACCGTTTTAAACATATTTCATCCAGTCCTTCTAGTTGCAGAGTTCGCAGGTGCTAGGCTAGCGCAAGTCATCAGTATGTGTTAGCCTGCCACTAAAAACAGTCTTACCCACTCCACAGTACACCCGAGGCAAATAAATTATAACGCCAGACTATCGATGTAAATGTCTGTGTTGATAGTTTTATTTCTAACATTATTCTATCCTTGCATTTTAAGTGATCGCATTACATTTTGAGGGACTAGTTTCTAAGCAGCGGCAGAATTTTACTTGCTCTGGTTAGTAGTACTGCGCCGAAAAGTAAACAGAGAAGCGCACTCCAATAGGGACACCTAGTAGTAGCCTAGGTAATATCAGTCCGCCGCTGCTTATATGCCTACTACCAACTTCAGGGAACAAAGTAGAACTATTGCAATGCAATGCAAGGGTAATTTTATTTCTAACAGTATTCTATCAACACAGACATTTACATCGATAGTCTGGTGTTATAATTTATATGCCTCGGGTGCACTGTGGAGTGGGTAAGACAGTTTTTACTGGCAGGCTAACACATACTGTTGACTTGCAACTCTGCAACTAGAAGGACTGGATAAAACGTGCTGAAAACAGTCTCCACTGATAAATATCACACTTGCTAACTTGAAAATGAGGTTCTATGTCTAGAATCCTGACCCACCCCTTTGAAAAGGCACGGAATACACTCAGCTACTGCCAAACACTTAAAATTGAGGGACTGTAAAAACATCACTTGTGGGGACCATTTGAAAAAGTCCTACACACACAAAGTTGTGGGGACCAACTAAAGGCATCTCAAGCGGTCCTACACACACGTCACTTCAATAAAACAGATAGAATCAAACTGAGGTAGGATAAAACATCAGTTGTGGGGACCAATTGAAAAAGTCTTACACACACAAAGTTGTGGGGACCAACTAAAGGCATCTCAAGCGTGTTACACACACTTCACTTCAATAAAACAGTTAGAATCAAAGTGAGGTAGGATAAAACATCAGTTGTGGGGACCAATTGAAAAAGTCCTACACACACAAAGTTGTGGGGACCAACTAAAGGCATCTCAAGCGGTCCTACACACACTTCACTTCAATAAAACAGTTAGAATCAAAGTGAGGTAGGATAAAACATCAGTTGTGGGGACCAATTGATAGAATTCAAAAAGCCCTGGCATACTCTCAGCTTCAATAGGATATATCAGTTGTTGGAATCAAGTGAAAGCAAAGACTACATATCTTGTAAGACAAAGGGGAAGAAATTGTATGCTATAAACTGTACCCAAAGGTTACGTTACTTAGGCTGGCTACGTAGTGCTAACAGACACATCATGATTATGTTACCTGAGTGGCACATGTTGGGAGGTCACTGGTAGAAGGCACATTTTCCAGGCTGCAAGTGGCATCCTCACCCTTGATAAGAAGAGAAAGACATGGGCACAAAGTGTTAACATGTACCCTATGAATAGACCGTCAGTCATAACAACCTTCTAAACACCTTCACCTTGCACTTAGATTTGTATCTTTTTTTAAAACAGTGCATGTATGCTATAAACTGTACCCATTGCTAATGTTACTTAGGCTAGCAAAGTAGTGCTAACAGACATACAAGCAGCCTCTCTCATGAGATGACAAGAATGGTTACTTTCTGCCTGGCATTTTCTCTCTCCTAGTATGATGCAGTAAAAGTTGCATGTAATTCAAATTAGTGGCTAACTAGCTAGTTAGCAATAGTTTACATACAGCTCCAGGAGTTATGTTACAGTGAGCAGAACGGTAGCTGTACAAACTAGTTTCACATGAGGTGTAAGCACCAGCGCTATTACTGTGGCCCTAGCCTACCTAATGACTGTCAAATTCTACTTCACAATACTATTTCCACAACAGGCAAAGACTGATTATGTTACCTGAGTGGCACATGTTGGGAGGTCACTGGTAGAAGGCACATTTTCCAGGCTGCAAGTGGCATCCTCACCCTTGATAAGAAGAGAAAGACATGGGCACAAAGTGTTAACGTACCTTATAAATAGACCGTCAGTCATAACAACCTTCTAAACACTTTCACCTTGCACTTAAATTGCCATCTTTCATTACTTAATTTAACATGAGTTATAGGGACCGGGTGCAAGAAACCATGAAGGCCCTACACACAAACCTGACTTCAATATGATAATTAGAAGCAAGTTAAGAAAGGATAAAGCATTAGTTGTGGGGACTAAGTGAAAGAAATCTTAAAAAACCTACAAACCCTACACACAAACATACTCAACTTCAATAATGACAATGCATAGCAAGCTGAGGTAGAATAAATGATCAGTTGTGAAGACCATACAAAGGAATTTAAAGGTGTGGTTCAGGATTTTGGACTTAGGACCTTCATTTCCAAGTTAGCAAGTGTGATATTTATCAGTGGAGACCGTTTTAAACATATTTCATCCAGTCCTTCTAGTTGCAGAGTTCGCAGGTGCTAGGCTAGCGCAAGTCATCAGTATGTGTTAGCCTGCCACTAAAAACAGTCTTACCCACTCCACAGTACACCCGAGGCAAATAAATTATAACGCCAGACTATCGATGTAAATGTCTGTGTTGATAGTTTTATTTCTAACATTATTCTATCCTTGCATTTTAAGTGATCGCATTACATTTTGAGGGACTAGTTTCTAAGCAGCGGCAGAATTTTACTTGCTCTGGTTAGTAGTACTGCGCCGAAAAGTAAACAGAGAAGCGCACTCCAATAGGGACACCTAGTAGTAGCCTAGGTAATATCAGTCCGCCGCTGCTTATATGCCTACTACCAACTTCAGGGAACAAAGTAGAACTATTGCAATGCAATGCAAGGGTAATTTTATTTCTAACAGTATTCTATCAACACAGACATTTACATCGATAGTCTGGTGTTATAATTTATATGCCTCGGGTGCACTGTGGAGTGGGTAAGACAGTTTTTACTGGCAGGCTAACACATACTGTTGACTTGCAACTCTGCAACTAGAAGGACTGGATAAAACGTGCTGAAAACAGTCTCCACTGATAAATATCACACTTGCTAACTTGAAAATGAGGTTCTATGTCTAGAATCCTGACCCACCCCTTTGAAAAGGCACGGAATACACTCAGCTACTGCCAAACACTTAAAATTGAGGGACTGTAAAAACATCACTTGTGGGGACCATTTGAAAAAGTCCTACACACACAAAGTTGTGGGGACCAACTAAAGGCATCTCAAGCGGTCCTACACACACTTCACTTCAATAAAACAGATAGAATCAAACTGAGGTAGGATAAAACATCAGTTGTGGGGACCAATTGAAAAAGTCTTACACACACAAAGTTGTGGGGACCAACTAAAGGCATCTCAAGCGTGTTACACACACTTCACTTCAATAAAACAGTTAGAATCAAAGTGAGGTAGTATAAAACATCAGTTGTGGGGACCAATTGAAAAAGTCCTACACACACAAAGTTGTGGGGACCAACTAAAGGCATCTCAAGCGGTCTTACACACACACTTCACTTCAATAAAACAGTTAGAATCAAAGTGAGGTAGGATAAAACATCAGTTGTGGGGACCAATTGAAAAAGTCCTACACACACAAAGTTGTGGGGACCAACTAAAGGCATCTCAAGCGTGTTACACACACTTCACTTCAATAAAACAGTTAGAATCAAAGTGAGGTAGGATAAAACATCAGTTGTGGGGACCAATTGAAAAAGTCCTACACACACAAAGTTGTGGGGACCAACTAAAGGCATCTCAAGCGTGTTACACACACACTTCACTTCAATAAAACAGTTAGAATCAAAGTGAGGTAGGATAAAACATCAGTTGTGGGGACCAATTGAAAAAGTCCTACACACACAAAGTTGTGGGGACCAACTAAAGGCATCTCAAGTGGTCTTACACACACACTTCACTTCAATAAAACAGTTAGAATCAAAGTGAGGTAGGATAAAACATCAGTTGTGGGGACCAATTGAAAAAGTCCTACACACACAAAGTTGTGGGGACCAACTAAAGGCATCTCAAGCGGTCCTACACACACTTCACTTCAATAAAACAGTTAGAATCAAAGTGAGGTAAGATAAAACATCAGTTGTGGGGACCAATTGATAGAATTCAAAAAGCCCTGGCATACTCTCAGCTTCAATAGGATATATCAGTTGTTGGAATCAAGTGAACGCAAAGACTACATATCTTGTAAGACAAAGGGGAAGAAATTGTATGCTATAAACTGTACCCAAAGGTTACGTTACTTAGGCTGGCTACGTAGTGCTAACAGACACATCATGATTATGTTACCTGAGTGGCACATGTTGGGAGGTCACTGGTAGAAGGCACATTTTCCAGGCTGCAAGTGGCATCCTCACCCTTGATAAGAAGAGAAAGACATGGGCACAAAGTGTTAACATGTACCCTATGAATAGACCGTCAGTCATAACAACCTTCTAAACACCTTCACCTTGCACTTAGATTTGTATCTTTTTTTAAAACAGTGCATGTATGCTATAAACTGTACCCATTGCTAATGTTACTTAGGCTAGCAAAGTAGTGCTAACAGACATACAAGCAGCCTCTCTCATGAGATGACAAGAATGGTTACTTTCTGCCTGGCATTTTCTCTCTCCTAGTATGATGCAGTAAAAGTTGCATGTAATTCAAATTAATGGCTAACTAGCTAGTTAGCAATAGTTTACATACAGCTCCAGGAGTTATGTTACAGTGAGCAGAACGGTAGCTGTACAAACTAGTTTCACATGAGGTGTAAGCACCAGCGCTATTACTGTGGCCCTAGCCTACCTAATGACTGTCAAATTCTACTTCACAATACTATTTCCACAACAGGCAAAGACTGATTATGTTACCTGAGTGGCACATGTTGGGAGGTCACTGGTAGAAGGCACATTTTCCAGGCTGCAAGTGGCATCCTCACCCTTGATAAGAAGAGAAAGACATGGGCACAAAGTGTTAACGTACCTTATAAATAGACCGTCAGTCATAACAACCTTCTAAACACTTTCACCTTGCACTTAAATTGCCATCTTTCATTACTTAATTTAACATGAGTTATAGGGACCGGGTGCAAGAAACCATGAAGGCCCTACACACAAACCTGACTTCAATATGATAATTAGAAGCAAGTTAAGAAAGGATAAAGCATTAGTTGTGGGGACTAAGTGAAAGAAATCTTAAAAAACCTACAAACCCTACACACAAACATACTCAACTTCAATAATGACAATGCATAGCAAGCTGAGGTAGAATAAATGATCAGTTGTGAAGACCATACAAAGGAATTTAAAGGTGTGGTTCAGGATTTTGGACTTAGGACCTTCATTTCCAAGTTAGCAAGTGTGATATTTATCAGTGGAGACCGTTTTAAACATATTTCATCCAGTCCTTCTAGTTGCAGAGTTCGCAGGTGCTAGGCTAGCGCAAGTCATCAGTATGTGTTAGCCTGCCACTAAAAACAGTCTTACCCACTCCACAGTACACCCGAGCCAAATAAATTATAATGCCAGACTATCGATGTAAATGTCTGTGTTGATAGTTTTATTTCTAACATTATTCTATCCTTGCATTTTAAGTGATCGCATTACATTTTGAGGGACTAGTTTCTAAGCAGCGGCAGAATTTTACTTGCTCTGGTTAGTAGTACTGCGCCGAAAAGTAAACAGAGAAGCGCACTCCAATAGGGACACCTAGTAGTAGCCTAGGTAATATCAGTCCGCCGTTGCCGCTGCTTATATGCCTACTACCAACTTCAGGGAACAAAGTAGAACTATTGCAATGCAATGCAAGGGTAATTTTATTTCTAACAGTATTCTATCAACACAGACATTTACATCGATAGTCTGGTGTTATAATTTATATGCCTCGGGTGCACTGTGGAGTGGGTAAGACTGTTTTTACTGGCAGGCTAACACATACTGTTGACTTGCAACTCTGCAACTAGAAGGACTGGATAAAACGTGCTGAAAACAGTCTCCACTGATAAATATCACACTTGCTAACTTGAAAATGAGGTTCTATGTCTAGAATCCTGACCCACCCCTTTGAAAAGGCACGGAATACACTCAGCTACTGCCAAACACTTAAAATTGAGGGACTGTAAAAACATCACTTGTGGGGACCATTTGAAAAAGTCCTACACACACAAAGTTGTGGGGACCAACTAAAGGCATCTCAAGCGGTCCTACACACACTTCACTTCAATAAAACAGATAGAATCAAACTGAGGTAGGATAAAACATCAGTTGTGGGGACCAATTGAAAAAGTCCTACACACACAAAGTTGTGGGGACCAACTAAAGGTATCTCAAGCGTGTTACACACACTTCACTTCAATAAAACAGTTAGAATCAAAGTGAGGTAGGATAAAACATCAGTTGTGGGGACCAATTGAAAAAGTCCTACACACACAAAGTTGTGGGGACCAACTAAAGGTATCTCAAGCGTGTTACACACACTTCACTTCAATAAAACAGTTAGAATCAAAGTGAGGTAGGATAAAACATCAGTTGTGGGGACCAATTGATAGAATTCAAAAAGCCCTGGCATACTCTCAGCTTCAATAGGATATATCAGTTGTTGGAATCAAGTGAAAGCAAAGACTACATATCTTGTAAGACAAAGGGGAAGAAATTGTATGCTATAAACTGTACCCAAAGGTTACGTTACTTAGGCTGGCTACGTAGTGCTAACAGACACATCATGATTATGTTACCTGAGTGGCACATGTTGGGAGGTCACTGGTAGAAGGCACATTTTCCAGGCTGCAAGTGGCATCCTCACCCTTGATAAGAAGAGAAAGACATGGGCACAAAGTGTTAACATGTACCCTATGAATAGACCGTCAGTCATAACAACCTTCTAAACACCTTCACCTTGCACTTAGATTTGTATCTTTTTTTAAAACAGTGCATGTATGCTATAAACTGTACCCATTGCTAATGTTACTTAGGCTAGCAAAGTAGTGCTAACAGACATACAAGCAGCCTCTCTCATGAGATGACAAGAATGGTTACTTTCTGCCTGGCATTTTCTCTCTCCTAGTATGATGCAGTAAAAGTTGCATGTAATTCAAATTAGTGGCTAACTAGCTAGTTAGCAATAGTTTACATACAGCTCCAGGAGTTATGTTACAGTGAGCAGAACGGTAGCTGTACAAACTAGTTTCACATGAGGTGTAAGCACCAGCGCTATTACTGTGGCCCTAGCCTACCTAATGACTGTCGAATTCTACTTCACAATACTATTTCCACAACAGGCAAAGACTGATTATGTTACCTGAGTGGCACATGTTGGGAGGTCACTGGTAGAAGGCACATTTTCCAGGCTGCAAGTGGCATCCTCACCCTTGATAAGAAGAGAAAGACATGGGCACAAAGTGTTAACGTACCTTATAAATAGACTGTCAGTCATAACAACCTTCTAAACACTTTCACCTTGCACTTAAATTGCCATCTTTCATTACTTAATTTAACATGAGTTATAGGGACCAGGTGCAAGAAACCATGAAGGCCCTACACACAAACCTGACTTCAATATGATAATTAGAAGCAAGTTAAGAAAGGATAAAGCATTAGTTGTGGGGACTAAGTGAAAGAAATGTTAAAAAACCTACAAACCCTACACACAAACATACTCAACTTCAATAATGACAATGCATAGCAAGCTGAGGTATAATAAATGATCAGTTGTGAAGACCATACAAATGAATTTAAAGGTGTGGTTCAGGATTTTGGACTTAGGACCTTCATTTCCAAGTTAGCAAGTGTGATATTTATCAGTGGAGACCGTTTTAAACATATTTCATCCAGTCCTTCTAGTTGCAGAGTTCGCAGGTGCTAGGCTAGCGCAAGTCATCAGTATGTGTTAGCCTGCCACTAAAAACAGTCTAACCCACTCCACAGTACACCCGAGGCAAATAAATTATAACGCCAGACTATCGATGTAAATGTCTGTGTTGATAGTTTTATTTCTAACATTATTCTATCCTTGCATTTTAAGTGATCGCATTACATTTTGAGGGACTAGTTTCTAAGCAGCGGCAGAATTTTACTTGCTCTGGTTAGTAGTACTGCGCCGAAAAGTAAACAGAGAAGCGCACTCCAATCGGGACACCTAGTAGTAGCCTAGGTAATATCAGTCCACCGCTGCCGCTGCTTATATGCCTACTACCAACTTCAGGGAACAAAGTAGAACTATTGCAATGCAATGCAAGGATAATTTTATTTCTAACAGTATTCTATCAACACAGACATTTACATCGATAGTCTGGTGTTATAATTTATATGCCTCGGGTGCACTGTGGAGTGGGTAAGACTGTTTTTACTGGCAGGCTAACACATACTGTTGACTTGCAACTCTGCCACTAGAAGGACTGGATAAAACGTGCTGAAAACAGTCTCCACTGATAAATATCACACTTGCTAACTTGAAAATGAGGTTCTATGTCTAGAATCCTGACCCACCCCTTTGAAAAGGCACGGAATACACTCAGCTACTGCCAAACACTTAAAATTGAGGGACTGTAAAAACATCACTTGTGGGGACCATTTGAAAAAGTCCTACACACACAAAGTTGTGGGGACCAACTAAAGGCATCTCAAGCGGTCCTACACACACTTCACTTCAATAAAACAGTTAGAATCAAATTGAGGTAGGATAAAACATGAGTTGTGGGGACCAATTGAAAAAGTCCTACACACACAAAGTTGTGGGGACCAACTAAAGGCATCTCAAGCGGTCTTACACACACACTTCACTTCAATAAAACAGTTAGAATCAAAGTGAGGTAGGATAAAACATCAGTTGTGGGGACCAATTGAAAAAGTCCTACACACACAAAGTTGTGGGGACCAACTAAAGGCATCTCAAGCGGTCCTACACACACTTCACTTCAATAAAACAGTTAGAATCAAAGTGAGGTAGGATAAAACATCAGTTGTGGGGACCAATTGATAGAATTCAAAAAGCCCTGGCATACTCTCAGCTTCAATAGGATATATCAGTTGTTGGAATCAAGTGAAAGCAAAGACTACATATCTTGTAAGACAAAGGGGAAGAAATTGTATGCTATAAACTGTACCCAAAGGTTACGTTACTTAGGCTGGCTACGTAGTGCTAACAGACACATCATGATTATGTTACCTGAGTGGCACATGTTGGGAGGTCACTGGTAGAAGGCACATTTTCCAGGCTGCAAGTGGCATCCTCACCCTTGATAAGAAGAGAAAGACATGGGCACAAAGTTTTAACATGTACCCTATGAATAGACCGTCAGTCATAACAACCTTCTAAACACCTTCACCTTGCACTTAGATTTGTATCTTTTTTTAAAACAGTGCATGTATGCTATAAACTGTACCCATTGCTAATGTTACTTAGGCTAGCAAAGTAGTGCTAACAGACATACAAGCAGCCTCTCTCATGAGATGACAAGAATGGTTACTTTCTGCCTGGCATTTTCTCTCTCCTAGTATGATGCAGTAAAAGTTGCATGTAATTCAAATTAGTGGCTAACTAGCTAGTTAGCAATAGTTTACATACAGCTCCAGGAGTTATGTTACAGTGAGCAGAACGATAGCTGTACAAACTAGTTTCACATGAGGTGTAAGCACCCGCGCTATTACTGTGGCCCTAGCCTACCTAATGACTGTCAAATTCTACTTCACAATACTATTTCCACAACAGGCAAAGACTGATTATGTTACCTGAGTGGCAGATGTTGGGAGGTCACTGGTAGAAGGCACATTTTCCAGGCTGCAAGTGGCATCCTCACTCTTGATAAGAAGAGAAAGACATGGGCACAAAGTGTTAACGTGTACCTTATAAATAGACCGTCAGTCATAACAACCTTCTAAACACTTTCACCTTGCACTTAAATTGCCATCTTTCATTACTTAATTTAACATGAGTTATAGGGACCGGGTGCAAGAAACCATGAAGGCCCTACACACAAACCTGACTTCAATATGATAATTAGAAGCAAGTTAAGAAAGGATAAAGCATTAGTTGTGGGGACTAAGTGAAAGAAATGTTAAAAAACCTACAAACCCTACACACAAACATACTCAACTTCAATAATGACAATGTATAGCAAGCTGAGGTAGAATATTTCTAGTTGCAGAGTTCGCAGGTGCTAGGCTAGCGCAGGTGATCAGTATGTGTTAGCCTGCCACTAAAAACAGTCTTACCCACTCCACAGTACACCCGAGGCAAATAAATTATAACGCCAGACTATCGATGTAAATGTCTGTGTTCAATAAGCTTAACTATAGCCTTAACTCAAAACAGTTGTTAGGCATATATCATTCTGATCTGTAGAAATGTCACATGCAGCCATGCCTACATTCTGCTTACTGCACATTAATTTTAGGCTAATATATTATGATATTCAGTATTCAGGAATGATGTTTTACCCTATCATTCTATTGTTAAAGCAGTCATACCTGCAGGCATGTAATTGGGCTACAGGTTTTCTACAGGAATGGCATGTTGCATAAACTTGCGACGTGTGCCGAATACAGAGTTGTTAGTGAAAACTTTGGCGTCAGCAAAACAACTGTGCACCGATGTGTGAATTCAATTTGTTTTATTCTACAGGAACAAGCAAGAGAGCACATTAAGTTGCCTAATGTTGGGGAAGTGCCAGAGATGGCTGAGATTCTCTGAAGGTTACATAACGCAATGCGAATAAACTGTTTCCATCAACTTTATTCGCATTATACCTTATGCGCATCGAGAGTGGATCCACCCCCCCTCTAGCAAATCAAATTTTGATGCGCATTCAAAATTTTGATGTGCATTTCATGTTGTTTCCATTCGAATAGATAAAATGTGCATTAGGAAGTTGGATGGAAGCACGCTAACTAAGAAAGGGATCACTCACAGGTTGGGACAGTGATTAATAAAACCATGCAAGCAAAGTACAGGTGTTTGTAAACTGAAAAGCAGTACACAGAAATTGAAGAAAGCTATTATTCTAATTTAAATCTAATAAAGTTATTATTTTAAACAGAAATTGCTAATGCTGCTAGATCTCACCTCATTTCTCCATGGCCAGTCTGTTCCGCCATAATTATAAGTGATCTCCTCTTCTTGGCAAATATCACGGAGGGCGAACAAACAGAGATGTGGTTTACCATCAACCTCAATTAACTTCATGCGGCAATTAGGAGTCTTATGGTCATCATTCACCAATCTCCCAAGACTGTTGTCTTCCAATGCTGCGTCAATGCTGGAAAATGCATTAAAATCAACAAGAGCAATTTTTTGAAGGAACACTCCAGGCTATTTTTGAGGAATAGGCTCATTTTCTAACTCCCTAAGAGTTTTACAGTTTTTTTTTTATCCAGTTAGTACATTTAGTAAGATCTTTGGAACTGGCAGTAGCACTTTACCTATTAGCCTAAAACTTACCACCACCATTTGCCTTTCCATTTAAAGTCAAACAAAAAGACACAGCAAGCTTTATGGTAGATTTTCCTCCTATGCTGAGCTTCTACTGCATCAATGATTACTCCTCTGTATTCAACCACGAAATCACCCTGCTGGAATGGTGCTAAGGTAAAGACACCACGGCCTGAAAAACAGAATGTGGGTCAGAAATGTACAAAAAATATATATGGCGATATGGCTAAAAATAATATTGCAATATTTTTAGTCTATTTGACAATATAGAATATATATCTCAATATTTTGACATTTTCTCAAAAGTGCTTCATGAATTCTCACTTTCACCCTATGTTTTAAATCATGCCAGTATGATAAATTAGGCTATGATAAATCATACCAGTCCAATCCCTGTAAATTATACCCGCATGAAAAAAATCTTGGTTATTCACAAGTGGTTTCTATTTTAAATTTGCATGTAAAAGCAGAGGTGAAAGTAGTTTTGAATTATTGCCAGTAGCCTACTAGTAAAGTTTCTCATAGGGAAAAGTGTGCATACAAAAAAATTCGACACATCTAAATAGGGTACATCAGTTGAGCCTATTTGCAGAGCATTCATCATGGCCTGTTATTTGGCTTGATCATTCTATATCTGCCTCAAAGCTAAGATCTCATAAATGTAATGTAAAATTCAATCTGGAGGGAAGCATAGACAAACATTTACCACAAGAAATGCATGTGTGGAAAGTGAGAAGTGTGCATTTGCGCTGTCATTTTCAAACAGTCAGATGTGCACATAGACAGTATCCCTTCTGCCTAAGGCACAGATATCGTTGTAACTTTAATTTGAAGATCCCTTGCTATTTGTGTTGCTTCCATCTATTAACCTAGCTCATTGTTGAACAACACTAGCCTATGCTACCGCTGCTTTTGAACTGAAAGTTAACTTTTTCACATCTACACCTAGATGTCATACCCTCATCCGAACTGTTCAGGATTGGTTGGTGAGAGTGTGATGTGCGTTGTTCACGTTGTTACTGAGAGGGAACCCTCAAGATCAGAAACTATAGGGGTCTAGATACTCTGTATAACTCATTATACTGAAAACAATACCAATAGTTTCTGATCTTGATATAAGATTAATAACACTTGGTTAGATTGTATTAGATAAGCAGCAGTTTTGCAGTATATTAATACTCAGTTATCGATGGCCTAAGCTAAAGTCCACAATCTCTTGAAACATAATCTTTGAATCAAGCCACCTTCACTCCATGTTTAAAAGTAACACTTCAAAGCACACGATCATACGCATTCTTTTCTAATCTTGAGCATGAACAAGCAAGAAATCGTGTCCTGACTTCAAATCTTACTCAAATTTCCACTAAATAAACGTAGCCACGAGCATAGCCTACTGTAGCCTCTACACAGGCATGACTGGTGTGATGTCTACAAGTGATTATATAGCCTACATCACGTCGCCAGCATTTACACATCTATGAAACAAACCTGCCGACGACCAAAGTGTTTGACAAAAAGTTTACAGCGTCTTCTTGAGAGCTCGTCTGTGCTACATACAGTGGCCACTTCATTCACGCCTTCAGTTATGCATGCAGCTGCGTGAAATGTATTGCAACATTGACGTACAACGTATGCCTTCACCTCATGTAAACGAGACAATGACTTTGTTAAAGCCGAATTTATCCACGGTTCAGTTTGAATTACTTGCTGTTAACACGTAAATTACTGTGACTTTTGCTCAGTATCCAAAAACAGCGCACAAGACTGACACATTAAGCATATTTCTTACCAATAGCGGGGACATGTTTTTTGCAGCATGTAGGCGAACTCTCAACAGGTGTAGCCTACATGAACAAGCAAGAAATTGCGTCCTGACTGCAAATCTTAGTCAAACCAGTAAATAAACATGTAGTCACGCGCATACACAGGCATGCATGATTACCTCTGGCTTGATGTGAATGTAATACCCGACATCACGTCGCCTTTACACATCAAACAAACATGCCAACGACCAAAGTGTTCGACAAAAGTTCACAGCGTCTTGTGAGCTTGTCTGTGCTATGCCTTCACCGCATGTGAACGAGACAATTTGTTAACGCCGAATTTATCCACGGTTGAGTCTTAATTACTGTTCACTGCAAATGACTGTGACCTTTGCTCAGTGTACACAAACAGCGCACAGGCTGACACATAAATTAAGCATATTCTTACCACTATCGAGCGGGGACATATGTTAAATGTTTGCAGCATGTCGGCGAACTCTCAACACTTGTACATGATAACACTCACTTTATACTGCAACCTACACAACTCAAAACCAGCGCAGAATTACTTGAACAAACAAATTGCTGTAGGCTAGTCTGTGAACTTGAATATGACACTGCCTGCCTGAAGCTAGTTTTTAAAATAGTGCCTTGTGGAGGAATAAGTAGATCTCAAGACACAACTGAACATCTTTTACAGAGTTCTGAGCTGTTAGCAAACATTTCTGTTTTCCTGCTGTTTCCAGTTTAAAATATAACATACCTTTTTTAGGGCTAATGAACTTAGCTTCCAGCATTTCAGTGTCTCTGCAATTACGTGCATGGTCACATGCTTCGCGCATGGGATTTCGTCTTCGTCGTAGCATGTTAATCTGTAAATGAAGACATTTATATTAAACGATTTGTATAGTGTCAGTTTACCACATTTGGACAGCAGAAGTTATTCCTTCAAGGGAAATGAACTGTTGCTAACTCAATGTGCACCAAATTCGTAATTGCTAGCACATTATGCTGGCTCACTTGGAAAGATGGCGACGTAAATTTTACAATTTACTTAGCCATCTTTGCATATGAGCTGCCTAGCATAATGTGCTAGCAACTACAAACGTGGTGTTAGTTTAACCAATATAACACCAGGTTTTGTGAAAGTATGTCTTAAGAGTAAGGCATAAAAACAAACACAATATTTACGTAGTCAAATTTAACAACAACCACAACTAGCATTTACCAACTGCTTTGAAACTGCCTACAGATAAAAAGAACTGACATCTACCGATGCTAGCCCACCATGCATTATGTAGCCTTTTGACTTCCCTCGCCCTCATTTGTTTTCTTAGTTCAAACATTTCGAGTTAATGTGTATAAACTGATACAATATGCTGTAGTAATAGGTATTTACCTTTTGTTGCTGCTGGCATGGTTGTCCTCTGAAGTTTGAGAAAATGACAATTAGTCAAATGAAGTCTGATAACATTACATTTTCTGAATGCAAAGTTATACTTAACTTACCTTATTTGTAATGTCAAAACTAGGTATGAGAAGTGTGATATCTACATGCACATAGAATACTATCAAGAACTTTATTCCAGCATTCATAACTCATTTTACCCATATTATACAAGTACATAATTAAAGAATTCACCATGCTACTCTCAATGATAGGGCAACCATCTTAACATGCAATTTAGCTATAAGCTAGGCTACTTGCTGCTACATGTGCTCCCCTTGACCCTGAACATTAACACTTACAGTAGTTAGGCATGCATTCCTATTTGACAATCTACAATTAACATTTACTCTCGCAATTTAATTAAACTTACTTTTTATCTGTGAAGTTGGATGATGTTCCATAAAATAGTAAAGATCTGTAGAAAAAATATCGCTGTTCCCAAAATGGTGGCTGCTTCTTCTTCTGCTTTTGGTTTTCTGGCGGTCTTTTGATGATGCGATCTACTCATTTGCATATTCTGATTTCTCGGATCTGATTGGTAGATGGCCATATGTGTGTGTGTGTGAGAGAGATATGCAGTTACAGTGTCTGGTCATGGGTTGGCGGTACTGAGCACCCCAAAACACACACAAAACACACATTTTCAAAATTTCATGACATATAGGCCAACCTAAAATTTTGTATCTAGGCAGTTGGCAATGTTGTTCTAGGCTCATCTAAAGGAAAAACATAATGGGGACCAAGTGTAAGTCCCCACCATTCCAGCGGTCCCCACCCCGTGACTACTTTGTCAGGTCGAAGTCCCCATCTTGTGATAAAGACGAACCCACACCCACACACAAAAGCGTTAGTACATCTGGCCCTGTGTGTGTGTGTGTGTACATCCGTCCCTGTGTGTGTGCGTGTGTGTGTACATCTGGCCCTGTGTGTGTGTGTGTGTGTACATCTGGCCCTGTGTGTGTGTGTGTGTGTGTGTGTGTACGTGTACGTGTACATCTGTCCCTGTGTGTGTGTGTGTGTGTGTGTGTGTGTGAACATCTGGCCCTGTGTGTGTGTGTGTGTGTACATCTGGCCCTGTGTGTGTGTGTGTGTGTGTGTACATCTGACCCTGTGTGTGTGTGTGTGTGTACATCTGGCCCTGTGTGTGTGTGTGTGTGTGTACATCTGGCCCTGTGTGTGTGTGTGTGTGTGTGTGTGTGTGTGAACATGAACATCTGGCCCTGTGTGTGTGTGTGTGTACATCTGGCCCTGTGTGTGTGTGTGTGTGTGTACATCTGACCCTGTGTGTGTGTACATCTGGCCCTGTGTGTGTGTGTGTGTACATCTGGCCCTGTGTGTGTGTGTGTGTGTACATCTGACCCTGTGTGTGTGTGTGTGTACATCTGACCCTGTGTGTGTGTGTGTGTGTGTGTACATCTGTCCCTGTGTGTGTGTCTGTACATCTGGCCCTGTGTGTGTGTACATCTGTCCCTGTGTGTGTGTGTGTGTGTGTGTACATCTGGCCCTGTGTGTGTGTACATCTGGCCCTGTGTGTGTGTGTGTGTGTGTTTGTATATCTGGCCCTGTGTGTGTGTGTGTGTGTGTACATCTGGCCCTGTGTGTGTGTGTGTGTGTGTACATCTGTCCCTGTGAGTGTGTGTGTGTGTGTACATCTGGCCCTGTGTGTGTGTGTACATCTGTCCCTGTGTGTGTGTGTGTGTGTGTGTGTACATCTGTCCCTGTGTGTGTGTGTGTGTGTGTGTGTGTGTACATCTGTCCCTGTGTGTGTGTGTGTGTGTACATCTGTCCCTGTGTGTGTGTGTGTGCATCTGTCCCTGTGTGTGTGTGTGTGTGTGTGTGTGTGTGTGTGTACATCTGTCCCTGTGTGTGTGTGTGTACATCTGGCCCTTACACGTTAAATGAGGCTCACTGATAAGGCTTTCACTTTACGTTCGAAAATCGATTGCACAATCGATTGGACCAAACAACACAAGTTTCGAAAACTAAAATAGGGAATCGATTTTAACCAAATATTTACACTATTAATTTTAAACGAAATAAACAAATAAAAAAGATAGATGTAACAAAATTCACAAACAAGAATATAAGAATATAAAAGAATTCCGAAGTGCAGTAAGCATTGCGAAAGCTAAAAAGAAAATTCCCACCAAGTTTATGCACCGGGAACAGCTGTTTCAATCAGCTGCTGTGCTGCTCGTGTTTTGCCAAAAAATGGAGGACAACGCGACCAACCTGTGCGACATGTAGAGAGACGAGTGATAGGCCCTAATAACTTCAGTTCAATGCGGAAGTACTTTTTTGGATTTTTGGTATATCAAACTATGGAGAAGAACAAAGCGGTAGGCTACGCAAACACAGACACAGCTACGTTGAAGCCTGCAGTCATGTCACTGATGTAATGGCAGTCCACTCGGCTTACTGGTTTTCGAGAATGTTGCACTTCTGTTTGTCATTGTGCACGAAACTTCACGCCAATAAATCATCAGAAATATTGCTGGCTTGCGTCTACAAGCGCCCTCTTTACGTTCGTCCTAATGCCTGTTAGTTGTCCGTGGATTGGCCTATATTTGCCGTTGAAAATGGAAACGTTTTAGACATGAAAAATCGATTTTACAATCGATTCAATGAACACTTATGTCTCAAAAATCGAACAGGATTTTTTCACAAAAGTGACAGCCCTACTCACTGATTGATTTGTCCTTTCCTCCGAGACTCCTCCCCCTCTAGGTTCACCTGCCCCTTGTTGCCCTCATCTTTTATTTTAGTTCATTAGAACCATAACCTTCAAGTTACCTTAGAACCATAACCTTCAAGTTACCTTAGAACCATAACCTTCAAGTCTTGCTTTAGTGCTTTAATTTTAGTTCATTAGAACCATAACCTTCAAGTTACCTTAGAACCATAACCTTCAAGTTACCTTAGAACCATAACCTTCAAGTCTTGCTTTAGTGCTTTAATTTTAGTTCATTAGAACCATAACCTTCAAGTTACCTTAGAACCCTAACCTTCAAGTCTTGCTTTAGTGTTTTAATTTTAGTTCATTACAACCATAACCTTCAAGTTACCTTAGAACCATAACCTTCAAGTCTTGCTTTATTGCTTTAGTTTTAGTTCATTAGAACCATATTCTTCAAGTCTTGCTTTAGTGCTTTTACAAATTACAGCCACAAACCAGCAATTCCAAAAGCCTCTGCCCTACACACATTCTACTTATTACAGTTTTTCTGAACGCTGAAACACTTTGAAGTACAGCTAGTTGTAGTGAGGGGCAGTTAGTTGTAGTGAGGGGGCAGTTAGTTGTAGTGAGGGCAGTTAGTTGTAGTGAGGGGGGTAGAGGGGGCAGTTAGTTGTAGTGAGGGGGCAGTTGGTTGTAGTGAGGGGGCAGTTAGTTGTAGTTAGTTGTAGTGAGGGGGCAGTTGGTTGTAGTGAGGGGGTAGTTAGTTGTAGTGAGGGGGCAGTTGTAGTGAGGGGGTAGTGAGGGGGCAGTTAGTTGTAGTGAGGGGGTAGTTAGTTGTAGTGAAGGGGCAGTTAGTTGTAGTGAGGGGGCAGTTAGTTGTACTGTGGGGGCAGTTGTAGTGAGGGGGTAGTTAGTTGTAGTGAGGGGGCATTTGGTCGTAGTGAGGGGGCAGTTGGTCTACTTCACAAATGATATTTGGGGCTCCGAACACAACCTCCAGGGCAACATGACCAGGCGACACCACTGCCCCACTCCTCACAGGGAAGTGCATCTGATCTCTCATTGGCCAGCAGGTAGGGGAAGATGCCTGTGATAGGCTGGGCCTTGACAAGGGCAACTTCTGATTGGATGGCAGAGGTAAGTGAGGCCAGCCTGTCCACACACACACACACACACACACACATGTGCACCAGCCTGTCTAATGTGCACCAAGACATGCACAGTATTGTGGCTATGAAACGCAGAACACCAAGTCATGCATGTGGCTATGAACAAAGTCCTTTTAGGCAAGTCCCTCCACTCGGCGGCCATTTGACAACGCTTTTTGGGCACTCGTCGGGCATCCATTTCGGCAGAAATGCGCATGCGCAAGGCTTCACAACACCAATCTTGCTCCAGCGGCGAGATCACAACACATGATTGGCACGATGTCTTCACAACACACCATATGATTGGCTCAATGTATTCACATCACACCACATGATTGGCTCAATGTATTCACATGTCGACGTTTTGCCGAGGAAGGGGTGGGATATGTGTAGCAACTATCCCTATGCATTTCTATGGAGCATTTTTTGAGTGCTGTGTCTCCACATTAGAAAGTCTCTGCTATGAAGCAGAATAAGAGGCCGAAACTGCAGTTGTGCTGTTACTGTTGGTATATTTGCTCACGGTTGCTTTTGCTATGTTGACATCACACAGATACACAGAACAGGTTGATGGGAGACCCATCACATTAAAATCAAAGAAGTATTAAAATCAAAATAGTATAAACACATCCTAACGGTGACACATCTAAACGTGTAAACACGTCCTAACGGTGACACATCTAAACGTATAAACACGTCCTAACTAATGTGCTAATAGTGAACGTATAAACACGTCCTAACTAATGTGCTAATAGTGAACATATAAACACATCCTAACTAATGTGCTAATAGTGAACATATCAACACGTCCTAACGGTGACACATCTAAAAGTATATAACACGTCCTAACTAATGTGCTAATAGTGAACATAGAGGAGATTCTACAGAGTCACACACACAAGATGTCAGTGTGTTTAAGACACACACACACACACATTCATATACACACACACACACACACACACACACACACACCTAACTGCTTTCCGGTGCCGTAGCACATAGTGTGGCTACCCACTGATATCGTAACATTGTTGCGTGACCAGAGTGGATATCGTAACATTGTTGCGTGACCAGAGCAGCAATTGTAACATTGTTATTTGACCCGAGTAGCTATGGAAACAGGGTACTGTTCGGTGTGGCTTCCAATGGCTGCAGCTCAACTTGAAGATCTGGATAAAAACAACACAAACAGACAACAACAACAGTAAACAAAAATAATCATAAACAACAACACACAAGTGTTATTAGTTTCAGAACAGCGCAGCTAGTTTGTTGTGATGCTTTCGCCATTGGTCTTGTTGCTATAGTGTTTTCACCGTTGGTCTTTTTGCTATAGTGTTCTCACCGTTGGTCTTGTTGCTATAGTGTTTTCACCGTTGGTCTTGGCTTTTAGAAAGACTACTGTGTAGAAATACGCAGGTCTGCAAAATACTACAACTACAACCATCAATTAGAAATACGTATAGGTCGGGGGCACTGTGGCATAAACTGGTTACGTGCCCGCACCATATTCATATTCAGTGCCACGTGCCTAACCTCATGGTTTCTCTCTCGCGTGCTGGCTTCCTGTGTGTGTGTGTGTGTATGTGTGTGAGTCCGGATCATTTCCCACCCCATGGTTTCTCTCTCACGTGTTGGCTTCCTGTCACTCTCTCCACTATCCTCTTCTATCTATCCATATTAAAGGCATTAAAGCCCCAAATACATATACAGTAAATATATATGAAATCAGCACAGGTATCGGATATTAGAAAGTATCGGATATTAGAAAGTATCGGATATTAGAAATCAGCACAGGTATCGGATATTAGAAATCAGCACAGGTATCGGATATTAGAAAGTATCGGATATAAGAGAGTATCGGATATAAGAAAGTATCGGATATAAGAAATCAGCACAGGTATCGGATATTGAGGAAAACTGGAGACAGGCTATGTAGCTCAAAGAATGACATAATCAGGCTGAATAGAATGCAACATGTTCATTAGCCTAACTTAAACCTGCTTAACTATTGTCAATGTAAAGATCTAGCCAGTATCTATGCTGTTTTCATGGACAGCAATAATCCGCTTTGTTCGTTGTTTTAAATTGGCTATGTTGTTCGTTGCTGCTACCCACGTTATCTCCAGTGGTTCAACAGTTTCACTTGCACAGATGCGCACACACATTGAATGAGCACTCACACCACTACCCCCTAATGCTACGCCTCTTTATTTGATAACACTAAATCAAGTGTTTTTTCTTTCAGTCCGCAGTTCCATGATACCATTTGATTGTGCAGAAAATTATCCGCAGAACAGCAATCTCCTCGTCGAGGAGGCCCTAACCCTGCAGATCATAGACAGAGAAAACATGCTCTGGGAACAGAACACAGTGGCATGTCCAGTGTAGCCATGGGTCTGTCTACACGGAAAATGACAAGTGTCTTGGTGCGACTGCACCCCCCGCACCTCCACTTCCAACGTTGCTGATTCCGACAGATACACTTCGGCTTTTTCTCTGGTAGTGGTGGAGCTGACCGGACATCTGAGGCTTCAGGCGTTACCGATTTACCATCATCCATTGCGTCTGGCCTCTGAAAAAATCTTTTAAGGCTAGTCTGCCTGGGCCTGGCCATGTTTGAACCGTCTCACTCATTCGTTTGTTGTTTAACAGACGTTTTAAGCGTGCACTTTATTTGAAATGCAGCATGCATGTTGTTTAATAACTTTTAAATGGTAGAGCCTGTTCCTTTAAAACATGGCCAAAGGACATATTCTTGCTTTAGTATAGACCTACATTTTAGGCTTATTCTCAAATTCAGATCGGACAATTTGACCAGAGAGATTTAATTTTG
>NW_027468598.1:39579712-39622212 GCF_046254945.1 Alosa pseudoharengus | reverse complement strand
CAGTACAGATTATTTCTGAAAGTTATTTGTCTACTAGGCCTACTGGCTGATTTATCAAACGAGTGCTTTCTCGTTCGTCCTCCGCAAACTACAGGTGTTTCGGTAGAGAGCCATTGAATAAGTGATGCCAAGCAATTTCTGTAACACTTTTTGTGACATTCAGCTAATATCTCCTCATTTAATGTAAGTTCCTTCGGACAATAGGCCTACGTTCAATACGTGGAGTTGTCCTCCATCTCAGTTGCATCAGTTTTCTAATTTTGAAGGTTCTAAAATATGACTATATGCTTCACTGAATCCTTCTCGTTTTCTTTCATTTGTCCAGCTAACTTTTCCATTGAAACTAGCCATTTATAATGGATTACACAGTCGACATTCTGAAATGTCCTGCGCACGATCAAGGCCAAATGAAGTTATCACGCAGCCACTGTGTCAGCAGCATGAGTGCTGACGGTGACGGTGTGTTTCTGATGTCAGATTATTATGTAGGCTAGCCTACTAGACTGTTCTCACGTTGCAGCGCTTTACTTATATGAAGTAGCATTAATCAATATGAGGGGCAGAGGGGGATAAATGTTGTCCCCCCCCCCCGGCGATGAAAATAATTAAGCAGAGGGGAGGATATCAAGACCAGAGGGGGGAAATCCCCCCCATCCCCCCCTACAAATCGCACCCTGCACACACACACACACACATCCCCCCTACAAATCGCACCCTGGTTAGGGTGTTAGTAAGGGTGGCTCCATGGGGAGTTCTGGCGAGTGTCTGAATAACAGATACACACAAGCCTTCCTGAGCCCAGGGCACAGATCTACTTCCTGACGTTCATCCAATCAGAAGCCCAGCTGAAGGAGTCCTACCTGTCACCTGTAGCAACAGGCCCGCCTCTTTACTGTTGCCGGACGACTCTGTAACCGTGACGACGTAGTATCCGGTGTCATGGAGACGCAGCTGTGTGAGTGTGAGGGAGCCGTTGGTGTGCGTCTCCACTCGCCTCTCGTAGCCTGAGGACACGTTGGGTGGGACACCTGGTTGCCAGGTAACTATGGGATGCACACCCGTGGCCGTAGCAACCCTCCAGGAGACGAGCGGAAGGCCCAAACTGGACACATCAGCAGGCAGCAGGACGGAAGCCTGCACCACCGCATGCAAGGAACCCTCCGGAACATGCAGAACCAGCGCCTGGGCTGAGATGGGGGGGGGGGGGGGGGTGGAGAGGAGGATGAAGAAAAGGAAGAGGAGAGGTGGAGAGAGAGGGAAGAGGAGAGGTAGAGAGAGAGGGAAGAGGAGAGGTAGAGAGGGAAGAGGAGAGGTGGAGAGAGACAGGGAAGAGGAAAGGTAGAGAGAGAGGGAAGAGGAGAGGTAGAGAGAGAGGGAAGAGGAGAGGTGGAGAGAGAGAGGGAAGAGGAAAGGTAGAGAGAGAGGAGAGGTGGAGAGAGAGAGGGAAGAGGAGAGGTAGAGAGAGAGGGAAGTGGAGAGGTGGAGAGGGAAGAGGAGAGGTGGAGAGAGAGAGGGAAGAGGAAAGGTAGAGAGAGAGGGAAGAGGAGAGGTGGAGAGAGACAGGGAAGAGGAGAGGTGGAGAGAGAGGGAAGAGGAGAGGTGGAGAGAGAGGAGAGGTGGAGAGAGAGAGGGAAGAGGAGAGGTAGATAGAGAGGGAAGAGGAGAGGTAGAGAGAGAGGGAAGAGGAGAGGTGGAGAGAGAGGGAAGAGGAGAGGTGGAGAGAGAGGAGAGGTGGAGAGAGAGAGGGAAGAGGAGAGGTAGAGAGAGAGGGAAGAGGAGAGGTGGAGAGAGAGGGAAGAGGAGAGGAAGAGGAGAGGTGCAGAGAGAGGGAAGAGGAGAGGTAGAGAGAGAGGGAAGAGGAGAGGGAAGAGGAGAGGTAGAGAGGGAGAGAAGAGGAGAGGTAGAGAGAGAGGAGAGGTAGAGAGAGAGGGAAGAGGAGAGGTGGAGAGAGAAGAGGAGAGGTAGAGAGGGAGAGAAGAGGAGAGGTAGAGAGGGAGAGAAGAGGAGAGGTAGAGAGAGGGAAGAAGAGGAGAGGTAGAGAGAGAGGGAAGAGGAGAGGTAGAGAAGAGGAGAGGTAGAGAGAGAGGGAAGAGGAGAGGTAGAGAGAGAGGGAAGAGGAGAGGTAGAGAGAGAGGAGAGGTAGAGAGAGAGGGAAGAGGAGAGGTAGAGAGGGAGAGAAGAGGACAGGTAGAGAGAGAAGAGGAGAGGTAGAGAGGGAGAGAAGAGGAGAGGTAGAGAGGGAGAGAAGAGGAGAGGTAGAGAGGGAGAGAAGAGGAGAGGTAGAGAGAGAGGGAAGAGGAGAGATCAGTCTTCAAATCAATGATTCAAACAAACAAACACCTCCTTCATAACAACAATATATAGAGAGAGAAGTATATAAGTATAGTATATACTCTTTTGATCCCTACATATACATATCCCTATATGCTCTCTGCATTTATCTCAATCCGTGAATTAGTCACACACTCAGCACACAGTGAACACACAGTGAGGTGAAGCACACACTAATCCCGGCGCAGTGAGCTGCCTGCTACAGCGGCGCTCGGGGAGCAGTGAGGGGTTAGGTGCCTTGCTCAAGGGCACTTCAGCCGTGCCTACTGGTCGGGGCTCGAACCGGCAACCCTCTGGTTACAGGTCCGAAGTATTAACCAGTAGGCCACGGCTGCCCCCTGTATAAGAGAGAAGAGGAGAGAGACGTAGAGAGAAAGGGAGGGATGGAGAGAGAGGAGAGATAGATGGAGAGAGAGAGGAGGAGAGATGGATGGAGAGAGAGAGAGGAGGAGAGATGGATGGAGAGAGAGAGAGGAGGAGAGATAGAGAGGAGGAGAGATGGATGGAGAGAGAGAGAGGAGGAGAGATGGATGGAGAGAGAGAGGAGAGATGGATGGAGAGAGAGAGAGGAGAGATGGATGGAGAGAGAGAGGAGGAGAGATGGAGAGAGAGAGAGGAGGAGAGATGGATGGAGAGAGAGAGAGGAGAGATGGATGGAGAGAGAGAGGAGGAGAGATGGATGGAGAGAGAGAGGAGGAGAGATGGATGGAGAGACTTTTTGACTTTTAGGGCCTCCGTTCCCTCTCCCTCCACTCGGATGAGATGAGATGAGATGAGATGAGATGGTGATGAGATGAGATGAGATGAGATGGTGCTGGACACGTCCGCGAGCCGGTGAGCTGAGCGCCTACGAGCCCCCGTGGTGGTCAGGCGCAGGTGAAGCAGGGTTTGGCCAGCACAATCCCAAGCCTGGTTGATCCTGGTCAGTGGCGTAACTATAGTAGGTGCAGCAAGTGCAGTCGCACCAGGGCCCGTGACCTCCCGGGGCCCGTCGCTACCCCCGCCCTGCCTCCTTTTTTTGAGAATGTTAGAGCACGGAGAGTGAATTGTCACTTTGACGAACTATCGGAAGATGATCGCTTAACCGATGCAGTGAGATACTTTAATGCAACTCTGGACATCATAATCAGTCAGCTCTCCCAAAGATTTGCAAGTATGCGGGAAACTTGTCATGTGTTTGAGTCTATACGTCCTGACCCTTCAACTTGCAGGTGATGATGAACTGCTTGAAAAGGCAAGACGTTTGTCAGACCATTATAGCAGGGACATTGCACCGACATTCCCAACACAACTCCTCTCATTCAGGTCTTGCTTTAAAGCAGAGATTTCACAGAAGTCATCTATTTTTCAACTTGCCAAAATGCTGGTGGTAGTTTATGACAGTGTAACATCCACATTCGGGGAAGTGTGTACTGCTCTCATGTTGTTTCTGACATTGCCTGTGACTGTGGCAACAGCTGAGCGATCTTTTTCCAAACTCAAATTTATTAAGACCTACCTAAGGAGCAGCATGGGGCAGGAGAAGCTCAGTGGGTTAGCTATCCTGTCCATTGAAAATACGAGAGCCAGCATTAAATATTGGGAACATCGTTGACGATTTTGCACAACGAAAGATGGCCTTCTTCTAATGGCCTAATTCACGCATATTGGGGATTGTATGCATATGAATTATTTTATTTGGTTTCTGCACGGTTAAATAAGTTAGGCTACATTAAGTTTTGTTTCTGCGCAGTGTGAGTTTATAAGCAAGCAATCTACGCAGTTTCAGCAGAGGGTTGAAGAGGCGCATTGAGCGCATTGAGTGTTCCCATAATTCCATGCGAGTTGATGTTAATGCAGTAGCCTAATATTAGATTACCCTGGCCTGCAGGCTGTTAATAAAATAATTTTTAATGTTTTCACATGTAATGGGTCCTATGTAGTCGTGTGTTTTTTATTTGAAATTGTAATCTGTAACTACTAAACTACTTCGGTGCCTCAGGCCCTTTGCATAAACAATTGAAGTCACCCTTAATGTGTATTGCATGTATCAGAGCTAATTCATCCTGGGCCGAAAAATGCCGGTATGGGGCCTGCGTATCGCTGTCGCACCTGGGCCCACCATTGACTTGTTACGCCACTGATCCTGGTCCAGCACAATCCCAAGCCTGGTTGATCCTGGTTGCCTCCAGGTGCACCTGGCACTGCGTGTTCAGCTCCTCCAGGTGTTCTTGGAACACTCGCAGGAACATACGCAGGCCTGTCCCACGCTGAGTCGAGCTTGGGCGACCGTCCTTTTTGCCGCTTTGGTCCATACAGCCAGACCAACTCACCCACAGTAAAGCCCATACAGCCAGACCAACTCACCCACAGTAAAGTCCATACACCCAGACCAACTCACCCACAGTAAAGTCCATACACCCAGACCAACTCACCCACAGTAAAGCCCATACAGCCAGACCAACTCACCCACAGTAAAGCCCATACACCCAGACCAACTCACTCAGTAAAGCCCATACACCCAGACCAACTCACCCACAGTAAAGCCCATACACCCAGACCAACTCACTCAGTAAAGCCCATACACCCAGACCAACTCACCCACAGTAAAGCCCATACACCCAGACCAACTCACCCACAGTAAAGCCCATACAGCCAGACCAACTCACTCAGTAAAGCCCATACACCCAGACCAACTCACCCACAGTAAAGCCCATACAGCCAGACCAACTCACTCAGTAAAGCCCATACACCCAGACCAACTCACCCACAGTAAAGCCCATACACCCAGACCAACTCACCCACAGTAAAGCCCATACACCCAGACCAACTCACTCAGTAAAGCCCATACACCCAGACCAACTCACCCACAGTAAAGCCCATACAGCCAGACCAACTCACTCAGTAAAGCCCATACACCCAGACCAACTCACCCACAGTAAAGCCCATACACCCAGACCAACTCACCCACAGTAAAGCCCATACACCCAGACCAACTCACTCAGTAAAGCCCATACACCCAGACCAACTCACCCACAGTAAAGCCCATACAGCCAGACCAACTCACTCAGTAAAGCCCATACACCCAGACCAACTCACCCACAGTAAAGCCCATACACCCAGACCAACTCACCCACAGTAAAGCCCATACACCCAGACCAACTCACTCAGTAAAGCCCATACACCCAGACCAACTCACCCACAGTAAAGCCCATACAGCCAGACCAACTCACTCAGTAAAGCCCATACACCCAGACCAACTCACCCACAGTAAAGCCCATACACCCAGACCAACTCACCCACAGTAAAGCCCATACACCCAGACCAACTCACCCACAGTAAAGCCCATACACCCAGACCAACTCACCCACAGTAAAGCCCATACACCCAGACCAACTCACCCACAGTAAAGCCCATACACCCAGACCAACTCACCCACAGTAAAGCCCATACACCCAGACCAACTCACCCACAGTAAAGCCCATACAGCCAGACCAACTCACTCAGTAAAGCCCATACACCCAGACCAACTCACTCAGTAAAGCCCATACAGCCAGACCAACTCACCCACAGTAAAGCCCATACACCCAGACCAACTCACCCAGTAAAGCCCATACACCCAGACCAACTCACCCACAGTAAAGCCCATACAGCCAGACCAACTCACCCACAGTAAAGCCCATACAGCCAGACCAACTCACTCAGTAAAGCTCATACACCCAGACCAACTCACCCACAATAAAGCCCATACACCCAGACCAACTCACCCACAGTAAAGCCCATACACCCAGACCAACTCACTCAGTAAAGCCCATACACCCAGACCAACTCACCCACAGTAAAGCCCATACAGCCAGACCAACTCACTCAGTAAAGCCCATACACCCAGACCAACTCACTCAGTAAAGCCCATACACCCAGACCAACTCACCCACAGTAAAGCCCATACAGCCAGACCAACTCACTCAGTAAAGCCCATACAGCCAGACCAACTCACCCACAGTAAAGCCCATACAGCCAGACCAACTCACTCAGTAAAGCCCATACACCCAGACCAACTCACCCACAGTAAAGCCCATACAGCCAGACCAACTCACCCAGTAAAGCCCATACACCCAGACCAACTCACTCAGTAAAGCCCATACAGCCAGACCAACTCACTCAGTAAAGCCCATACACCCAGACCAACTCACTCAGTAAAGTCACGTCCTGCACTATGGTGGTCATTTGCTCTCTTCTGCCGTATTCCAGCTTGAATGGCTTGATGGCGCACAAAGTCATGAGCTAGCTGGAGTCGGTCCTGCAGTTGGTTGTACCTCTCGACAAGGCTGTCACTTTGAGGGTGGAGAGCAAAATTCCACCCCTGATCGGTATGGAGTTCTGCCGATACTCTAAACCGAGCAAACATGCCTCCAAGGAGCACCTCAGCTGTAGTACACGCGTCTTGACTGGCCACATCCTCCAAGGAGCACCTCAGCTGTAGTACACGCGTCTTGACTGGCCACATCCTCCAAGGAGCACCTCAGCTGTAGGACACGCATCTTGACTGGCCACAGCGTACACCTCTGGCCACTTGGTAAAATAATCTACAGCCACGATGATGTAACGGTTTTCCGGGGAAACGGGAAAGGACCGGAGTAATGGGAGTGAGAGAGGCCACCTGCGCCGGGACTGCACCTCACTGGACTCAGCTGATGGCTCTTTACAGCAGGGACACGGGAAGGGACCGCAGTAATGGGAGTGAGAGAGGCCACCTGCGCCGGGACTGCACCTCACTGGACTCAGCTGATGGCTCTTTACAGCAGGGACACGGGAAGGGACCGGAGTAATGGGAGTGAGAGAGGCCACCTGCGCCGGGACTGCACCTCACTGGACTCAGCTGATGGCTCTTTACAGCAGGGACACGGGAAGGGACCGGAGTAATGGGAGTGAGAGAGGCCACCTGCGCCGGGACTGCACCTCACTGGACTCAGCTGATGGCTCTTTACAGCAGGGACACGGGAAGGGACCGGAGTAATGGGAGTGAGAGAGGCCACCTGCGCCGGGACTGCACCTCACTGGACTCAGCTGATGGCTCTTTACAGCAGGGACACGGGAAGGGACCGGAGTAATGGGAGTGAGAGAGGCCACCTGCGCCGGGACTGCACCTCACTGGACTCAGCTGATGGCTCTTTACAGCAGGGACACGGGAAGGGACCGGAGTAATGGGAGTGAGAGAGGCCACCTGCGCCGGGACTGCACCTCACTGGACTCAGCTGATGGCTCTTTACAGCAGGGACACGGGAAGGGACCGGAGTAATGGGAGTGAGAGAGGCCACCTGCGCCGGGACTGCACCTCACTGGACTCAGCTGATGGCTCTTTACAGCAGGGACACGGGAAGGGACCGGAGTAATGGGAGTGAGAGAGGCCACCTGCGCCGGGACTGCACCTCACTGGACTCAGCTGATGGCTCTTTACAGCAGGGACACGGGAAGGGACCGGAGTAATGGGAGTGAGAGAGGCCACCTGCGCCGGGACTGCACCTCACTGGACTCAGCTGATGGCTCTTTACAGCAGGGACACGGGAAGGGACCGGAGTAATGGGAGTGAGAGAGGCCACCTGCGCCGGGACTGCACCTCACTGGACTCAGCTGATGGCTCTTTACAGCAGGGACACGGGAAGGGACCGGAGTAATGGGAGTGAGAGAGGCCACCTGCGCCGGGACTGCACCTCACTGGACTCAGCTGATGGCTCTTTACAGCAGGGACACGGGAAGGGACCGGAGTAATGGGAGTGAGAGAGGCCACCTGCGCCGGGACTGCACCTCACTGGACTCAGCTGATGGCTCTTTACAGCAGGGACACGGGAAGGGACCGGAGTAATGGGAGTGAGAGAGGCCACCTGCGCCGGGACTGCACCTCACTGGACTCAGCTGATGGCTCTTTACAGCAGGGACACGGGAAGGGACCGGAGTAATGGGAGTGAGAGAGGCCACCTGCGCCGGGACTGCACCTCACTGGACTCAGCTGATGGCTCTTTACAGCAGGGACACGGGAAGGGACCGGAGTAATGGGAGTGAGAGAGGCCACCTGCGCCGGGACTGCACCTCACTGGACTCAGCTGATGGCTCTTTACAGCAGGGACACGGGAAGGGACCGGAGTAATGGGAGTGAGAGAGGCCACCTGCGCCGGGACTGCACCTCACTGGACTCAGCTGATGGCTCTTTACAGCAGGGACACGGGAAGGGACCGGAGTAATGGGAGTGAGAGAGGCCACCTGCGCCGGGACTGCACCTCACTGGACTCAGCTGATGGCTCTTTACAGCAGGGACACGGGAAGGGACCGGAGTAATGGGAGTGAGAGAGGCCACCTGCGCCGGGACTGCACCTCACTGGACTCAGCTGATGGCTCTTTACAGCAGGGACACGGGAAGGGACCGGAGTAATGGGAGTGAGAGAGGCCACCTGCGCCGGGACTGCACCTCACTGGACTCAGCTGATGGCTCTTTACAGCAGGGACACGGGAAGGGACCGGAGTAATGGGAGTGAGAGAGGCCACCTGCGCCGGGACTGCACCTCACTGGACTCAGCTGATGGCTCTTTACAGCAGGGACACGGGAAGGGACCGGAGTAATGGGAGTGAGAGAGGCCACCTGCGCCGGGACTGCACCTCACTGGACTCAGCTGATGGCTCTTTACAGCAGGGACACGGGAAGGGACCGGAGTAATGGGAGTGAGAGAGGCCACCTGCGCCGGGACTGCACCTCACTGGACTCAGCTGATGGCTCTTTACAGCAGGGACACGGGAAGGGACCGCAGTAATGGGAGTGAGAGAGGCCACCTGCGCCGGGACTGCACCTCACTGGACTCAGCTGATGGCTCTTTACAGCAGGGACACGGGAAGGGACCGGAGTAATGGGAGTGAGAGAGGCCACCTGCGCCGGGACTGCACCTCACTGGACTCAGCTGATGGCTCTTTACAGCAGGGACACGGGAAGGGACCGGAGTAATGGGAGTGAGAGAGGCCACCTGCGCCGGGACTGCACCTCACTGGACTCAGCTGATGGCTCTTTACAGCAGGGACACGGGAAGGGAGTAATGGGAGTGAGAGAGGCCACCTGCGCCGGGACTGCACCTCACTGGACTCAGCTGATGGCTCTTTACAGCAGGGACACGGGAAGGGAGTAATGGGAGTGAGAGAGGCCACCTGCGCCGGGACTGCACCTCACTGGACTCAGCTGATGGCTCTTTACAGCAGGGACACGGGAAGGGACCGGAGTAATGGGAGTGAGAGAGGCCACCTGCGCCGGGACTGCACCTCACTGGACTCAGCTGATGGCTCTTTACAGCAGGGACACGGGAAGGGAGTAATGGGAGTGAGAGAGGCCACCTGCGCCGGGACTGCACCTCACTGGACTCAGCTGATGGCTCTTTACAGCAGGGACACGGGAAGGGACCGGAGTAATGGGAGTGAGAGAGGCCACCTGCGCCGGGACTGCACCTCACTGGACTCAGCTGATGGCTCTTTACAGCAGGGACACGGGAAGGGAGTAATGGGAGTGAGAGAGGCCACCTGCGCCGGGACTGCACCTCACTGGACTCAGCTGATGGCTCTTTACAGCAGGGACACGGGACAGCAGGGACACGGGACAGCAGGGACACGGGACAGCAGGGACACGGGAAGGGAGTAATGTGTCTCCTGGTCCTGTGTGCAGTGTAGAGTCTCCCGTCAGTGTGGTTTCACTGTCATTGCAGCGTGGCTCAGACTTGGAGAGCCAAACACTGCGTCCATCTGTTTCAGCACCTCACCCCTTCAGCCTGTTAAACTGTGTTGGTGTGCTCCAATGCGGCTGACCCATCCTGACCCACTACCCCAGACCTTCCTGTGCCGCTTTCAGCAGACTCCACCCCCTCTACGCCCATTTCAGCAGACTCCACCCCCTCTACGCCCATTTCCTGCTGTAGTGGAACCTGAGCCTCCAGATGGAGAGAGAGAAGAGAGAAAGAGAGGAGAGATGGAGAGAGAAGAGAGAAAGAGAGGAGAGATGGAGAGAGATATGGAGAGAGAGGAGAGGAGAGATGGAGGGAGAGGAGAGAGATGTGGAGAGAGAGGAGAGGAGAGAGATGTGGAGAGAGAGGAGAGGAGAGATGGAGGGAGAGAGGAGAGGGAGAGATAGAGAGAGATATGGAGAGAGAGGAGAGGAGAGATGGAGGGAGAGGAGAGAGATGTGGAGAGAGAGGAGAGGAGAGATGGAGATAGAGAGGAGAGGGAGAGGAGAGATAGAGAGAGAGGAGAGATGTAGAGAGAGAAGAGAGAAAGAGAGGAGAGATAGAGAGAGATATGGAGAGAGAGGAGAGATGTAGATAGAGAGGAGAGAGATGTGGAGAGAGAGGAGAGGAGAGATGGAGATAGAGAGGAGAGGGAGAGGAGAGATGGAGAGAGAGGAGAGAGATAGAGAGGAGAGATGGATAAGAGAGATAGAGGAGAGGAGAGGAGAGTTGAGAATGGCTGTTTGCAGCTGCAGCGATTGTCAATAACAATTTGGCTTTTATTGAGTGATAGGCCTACTTTACACCTGAATGGCCTAGCCGTTTGTTTACTTTACACCTGAATGGCCTAGCCAATATAACTCTGCGTTTGTTTACTTTACACCTGAATGGCCTAGCCAATATAACTCTGCGTTTGTTTGCTGTTTAAATGGCCTAGCCAATATAACTCTGCGTTTGTTTGCTGTTTGAGTGGCCTAGCCAATATAACTCTGCGTTTGTTTGCTGTTTGAGTGGCCTAGCCAATATAACTCTGCGTTTGTTTGCTATTTGAATGGCTTAGCCAATATAACTCTGTCAAACAGATACATAACTTAGTTACCGGTACCTATATTTACACATGTAGGCTATAACGTGTGTCCAGTTCAATAACCCTTGATTGCTACTCTGGCAGCTCCAAAATCAATTAGGGGAAAAAAGAGGCATCAATTAGGGCATTTCTTAAGCTTGCAGGACCATGTGCAAGTTAAAACTAATGCAAAAGAATTTGATAGCCTATTTTATAACCACACAGTAGAAACCAGACTCCACCACCAACTTCATTGCTTCAGCTCTGCCATGAAAAATGAGTTTGTCTTACAAGTTTACAGAATAGAGTAGCCTACATGTTTACAGAATAGAGTAGCCTACATGTTTACAGAATAGAGTAGCCTAAATGAGTTTACAGAATAGAGTAGCCTAAATGAGTTTGTCTTACAAGTTTACACCAAATAGAGTAGCCTAAATGTCCCAGACAATGTAGTGCAATAAAGGACCAATGCTCGTCTCTTGTCAGATTTAGTTAGACAAACGTGTCATGTTTGTCAGATCCATTGAATAGAACTGAACACGCATGTATGGGCGGCCAGAGGGAAGTTCTACTGTGAGCTCCACAAATGCTCTGGGAAATGTAGCTTCTGTAAAACCTACTGCACTGCAAAAAAGGAGCTATGCTATTGAAAAGCTATCTGCTTCAGAAAATAGCTACGCAACGGGGTCATCCCTATGTTCCCCGGGGGGTTAGGGTTAAGGGTCCTATGTTCCCCAGTCCTATGTTCCCCACTCGGGGTTAGGGTTAAGGGTCCTATGTTCCCCGGTCCTATGTTCCCCACTCGGGGTTAGGGTTAAGGGTCCTATGTTCCCAGGTCCTATGTTCCCCACTCGGGGTTAGGGTTAAGGGTCCTATGTTCCCTTGTCCCATACAAAGCGGGGAACATAGGACCGGGGGAACATAGGTACCCTCCCCTAGGCTACCACCAAGCTACTGAGAAATGCTAGTAGCTTCGCTACAAGTAGCAAGTTACTGCCCATCACTGAGGTTAGCCCACCGGCCAAAATGATGTTAGCCCTGTCAGTAAACAATGTCATGAATTTGTGCCAATGTGGGGCCAATGTGTGCTTGCTATCTGGGTAGTTTAAGTTGCCTTTTAGATAGCTAGCTCACTAGTTTAATTTGCCTACTAAAGTTGTTTAGTTTTAGACCACAATGACCAGATTAATGCAATCAACACCTTAGTATAGTCTCAACTGGGTGCTAAACTCTCTCTCTCTCTCTCTCACACACACACACACACACACACACACGCACACACACACACACACACACACACACACACGCACGCGGGCATGCACGCACGCACACACACACACACACACACACACACACACGCACACACACACACTCACTCACACACACACACGCACACACACACACACACACACACACGCACACACACACACTCACACACACACACACACACACGCACGCACACTCACGCGCACACACACACACACTCACACACACACACACTCACACACACACACACACACACTTACCTGTGAGACAGAGGGTGAGCAGTATCAGGAGTGTGTGTGTGCTTGCTGGAGAGAGACCCCTGTGTGTGTGTGTGTCTTCATCAGGGCCAGCCATCTACCCCCTCAGCACCATACCTCTCTCTCTCCTTATCCCTCTCTCTATCTCTCCTTCCTCTATCCCTCTCTCTATCCCTCTCTCTATCTCTCTATCCTCTCCCTTTCTTTTTCTCCCAGTTTGTCTTTTCTTTCTATCCTCTTCTCTCACTCCGGAACATCCTGCGCTCTGACAACTTCCTGCTTTCTCTCTCTCTCTCCCTCCCTCTCTCCCTCCCTCTCTCTCTCTCTCCTTCTCTCTCTCCCTCCCTCTCCCTCCCTTGTGTTGCTGCATTCCTGAAGGTCTCTAACAGGTTTGGCAGAACAGAGCTGCACACACACACACACCCTAAAACACACACACACACACAAACATACACACACCCTAAAACACACACACACACACACACACACACACACACACACCCTAAAACACACACACACAAACACACACGTCCACATACGCAGCCACAGAAACACTCCCACTCACAGAGCTGCACAAACACACACACCCACAAACACACACAGACCCTAACACACACACACACACCCACAAACACACACAGACCCTAACACACAGACACACCCTAACACACACACGCACCCTCGCATATGTAATGGAAACCTTCTCACAGGAGTGAACTAAAAATCAGAATCATGTGTCATTGGCCAGGTATGGCCACACACACACACACACAGACACACGCACGCACACACAGACACACACGCACGCACACACACACACACACACGCACACACACACACACAGACACACACACACGCACACACACACACACAGACACACACGCACGCACACACGCACACACACTAGTGTAGCGGTTGTGTACTCCTTCGTTGCGTTGTGATTGATGGACACACCGATGATAGTTTTGGCAACCCAGCCGTTTATTCTGATAACATTTAAAATAGAGAACAAAAGATGATCACGAATCTTCACAATGGCAGCCTCTCCCAGCCGGGGTAAATAGAGACTGACCATTTACAGTGTTTCAAAAATGAGAAAATAAAATACAAAAGAATTATCATGGAAAATAAATCTATCGCATTAGGCTGTTTTGATTATCACAACATAGTGAATGCATGAACGCATGGTTACTGATCTAGGCTAACCAGTGCTACCTTACATTGCACAGAAAAATAACATTCTCATAAACAAACTACTCGCTTAACATGGTAATGGGAGTTGGTTACATACCTGATAACATCTAAAATAGAGAGCAAAAGATGATCACGAATCTTCACAATGGCAGCCTACCATAAGAAAGAGACAAGCTGAAGCAAGCTGTTCATGTGAAGATAACACTAGCTAGCGTGTAGCAGTTACCACAACAAAACCACATGGTTTGCAAAGCTAGCAATCGTAAGCTCTCAAATTACTCTTTACAAATGTAGTGACCAACACTGAGCGAGACTATACTTGTGCACTTATCATATAATACATCAAGACACTGTTATGTACACTTAGACTCAGTTTTTAAGTCAATGAAGTGTAGATTGTGATCCAACTGCTCTGGATACATACCTCTCCCAACCGGGGTAAATACAGACTGAGGAGAGGGTGCAGAAATGCCAGACATAGTCACTACAGTCCCCTAGAGGGAGCTCTAACACACAAAATGAAACTCCCAATACCACAGCTAGCTCAAGGATTTAGCAGGCAATGGCAAGTGGGAAGAATTCACAAGTTATTGAGCCGTTTCCGCTCTACATCCTGAACTTCTTCCGTCGAATGCAATCCACTTCCGTTCTGGCGGGCTGGGTTTGTTTTGCTAGCTAGCTCCGTTGTGCCGACGAAGCACTGATATCGCTGTGACAAAGAGGATATAACCATTACAACATGAAGAAAAGTGGTTCGGGAACGACGTGTGCGGTAGTTGGTTGCAAAAACTCGAGAAAGCACCTGAACGAGTGGTTAGATAGAGAGTGCTACGACCACAAACCGGCTACGAAGAGGCAATGTCCATGCGCTCCATTGTTTACATTTTTTCGCAAGCCTGATAGCGACTTGGAATCAAGGACCTGGCTGAAGACATTGAATGTAAAGAAACCACCCCGCAACGTTTTTGTTTGTTCCCATCACTTTGTGGACAAAAAACCAACCAAGGATAATCCTTTCCCAGAGTTGTGGTTGGGATACAATCGCACTCCCCAGCCAAAGAGGCGTCAACTCACCCAGCGGACAACTGCCTCCCCCCAGATAAAGAAACGCAGACTGAGGGTGAGTTCAGCAACTTTAGCTATGAAGCTGAAAATACTGTTAATTATGAAGAACATTGCTACCGGTATTTTGCTAAGGCAGTTGATTGTTTTGGAGATGGGACAAACAATGCACACGATACATCATTAATTGTGTGTATGTGTGCCTGCATGTCTTAGACTACATCATAAATACAATGCAAGGTGGCAGGCTGTTGTGATGATGATTGTGTGTGTGCGTGCAATGTTGTAGTACAAATTTTGTCATTGTAATTATTAGTGAGAGGACTATGTCTGCATTAATTTGGCTCCATCTATGTTTTCTGGTCCCCTTATTAGATGCTCCTGAAACCTGTCAGCCTGCCTGTGAGGCCGAGCCTGCTACACCAACATTTCGAGATGCCCAGACCCAATGGGAGGATCCGTCACATGTTGACCACACGTACTGTTCAACAACACCGTCTGTTAAAGTAGACAAGGCCACACAGTGCGAGGCAGAAATGGGTCCTACTGTGACTAGCACCACGGTCATTGATGATGCTAGGTCCCGGCTGTATACAGGAGTGCGTATGGTTCAATTTTTCACCCTAGTGACGGTGTTGTTGCCTTTCAGTAAGCCATCAATTACCCTTCCTGTTGTTGACCAAATCCTAATGACCTTTATGAAGTTAAAACTAAACCTAATATTAGGAGATATTGCTCACCGCTTCAATGTGTCTACATCCATGGCAAGCATTGTGATTAGTCACTGGATTGACTTGATGGGTGAACAGTTCAAAGTCCTGATCCCATGGCTTCCGAGAGCGACCATTCGTGGCACCGTTTCAGAAGAACCACCTGCATCATTGACTGTGCCGAAAGTGGCATGCAGAGAGCCACAAACCATGACTCAAGGAATGACACTTTCAGCCAATACAAATCACGCAACACTGTGGCCCCTAATGGGCTTATCATGTGTATATATGACGCCTATGCTGGCAGTTTATCACCATGGACAGTGGGTTTCTAGACTATCTGAGGGCTGGTGATGAGGTCATGGCGGACCGTGGGTTCACCATTCGAGACTTGCTTGATGAGAGAAGGGTCAGTTTGAACATCCCTGCATTCACCTACAGGCACAATCAGTTGACAAATGAGGAGACGACACGCACCAGGCGAGTAGCCAATGTCCGCATACACGTGGAAAGAGCAATCCAGAGACTAAAGGTCTTTAAGATTTTATCCCAGACCGTTCCCATCAGCACGGCACCGAAACTGGACAACATCTTAACCATCTGTGCTGGCCTAGTTAACCTGAAGAGTCCACTGATCAGAGTGCCTCGTGAGGTTTAGAATCTTGCCTTATGTCCCAGTCTACCAACACCCAGCCATGTTGTTCATTAAATACATATAAACACAATAAATACTGTATGCATTGTATTTTTTTAATATTATATATTGTTACACCCCACCTTTACGTGGCCCTTTAGGGGTGAACAAAAACCCACCACTGACCCCAAATCCTACTAAATAACAGGAACACCTTTTAAAATGTTATTACATGGAAGATAAACCATAACAGAACACTACATAGACATGACAAAGTCCAAATCAAAAGACAAGACAACATCCCGGACTGAGAGGCAGCAAGACAGCCAGCAGTCCCCACACCAAAAGCACACAAAACCATTAATTAGCTGTGACTAGACAGACAAAAACAGTAACACACAAGTGACCTAACCAAAAGTGGACTGCACAACCACGACACAAAATGGGCCACAGTGTAGTCAACCCCTACACCAAATATGTTGCCAACTTACACCTAAGCTGCAACCAACTAGTGACCCAACAAATGTGGAGTTCAGTTACCACAAGGTCACACAAGTTACTGCACACTAGTGATGTTACCCGTGAACCCCCTGCTTCGAAGCGTGTATCGAAGACATGAACCAATTTGGAGTGAAGCTTTGTATCGGAGCTTGATTCGTTTTGTGATAATCACGTGATCAGTAACGTCCGAAGCTTCGTTTCACACACACCCACGTGACTGCTTCGAAATGTAATTCAAAGCATTAAAGTTGCACGACACGGGGGGCGCCGTTGTGGGTTGTTGAAGAAGGAGAGCCAACAGACTCAATAGTGCTGCTGACACGAAAGCTTATAGCCTGAGCTTTTAGCTCAATTATCAGCACGCTCGACTCCCGTTCTAAGGTTCGTCTGTTTCGCGGGTTCGAGTCCAGGCGTGTGCAGGACTGAATCGCACAGTTACAACACAACCCAGATTACAATTGGTCTAGGCTACGTACTCAATATAATCACAGAAATGTGTGTGCAATGTGCATGCCCATTCTTTATTCATCTCCCTTCTAAATGTATGTATTTGTTTACGAATACAAGAAATGATCCCAGCCAAAATACTACCTTTATTGTTTTTGTAGAGAAGGCAATTACATGTGTATTTATGCAGGGTACAAAATAGGCTTAGTTAGGCCTATTTATGACATTATTTATTTATCCATTAATTCATGCTCAACATTTATTCATCTTCGACTCTAAGACATTCATGGCTAATGTCTGAAACACTTCGTGACACAATGCTATCCTTAACTTTCACCAGCAGAGGTCCTCATAGAGTTCTGAAGCTTCGAGTACTGAACCTTTTTTCGATACAATTGGATTGAAAGCTTCACTGGTTCAGAAAGCTTCAGTTCGCCATCACTACTGCACACTACAGTCTATCACAGCTACACAAACTTAGACATCACCTCACCTCATGGATGGTTCAATCCCGGACGAGAACCCCACATTATGTAACGGCGTGGGCTCGTTCACACCATCACATAATGAGGGACAAGAAACAGTTGTAAAGAATAATAATTTATTTAAAGAAGTGCAATCAAATCAGGTCAATAATATGTGTCTAGGGTATGTTGGTGCAATGTCGTGCGTGTATGGATGTGGTGAGCGTCTAGTAGATCAGTTTTAGGATGTTAGCTGCAAAGGAAGGAAATTATCATTAAGATAGAGTGAGATGAAGAATGATAGCGAGTGTGTCCGTGAAGGAAAGAAGTCAAATAGTGCCTATATGAAAGGAAAGAGTGCCCACTTGTAAGAGAGAGAGAAGCCCCTTTTATAGCCCAACCCCTAAGTGCAGGTGAAACCAATAAGGCACCCAGGCCTAGCACTGTCCGCGCACTGACTGCACTAGACCCATAGGGGTCGTGGTTTGCACCCAGGTGGGCGTCACATCTCCCTCCCTAAAAAGGTTTGCCAAGGCAAACCAAACAAACAAACGACCACCTGTTCCACAAATGCAAACACCTCCCTAGATCCAGGCACCTTTGGGCTAGGGAAAAGAATGAAGGGAAAACAGGCAGCGTGAAAACAGTGGAGGAAGATAGAAAAAAACAGAATTAAACTCTAGACAAAGCATCAGCAACAACATTGTCTTTGCCTCTGATGTGCTTTATCCTTAGTGGATATTGTTGAAGAATTAAGCTCCACCGCATAATGCGTTGGTTCTGATTCTTCATTCGATTAATAAAGACCAACGGGTTGTGATCCGTGTAAACCTCTATTGGAATTAAAGAAGAGCCAAGGTACACCTCGAAGTGTTGAACAGCTAGGATTAAAGCTAGCGCTTCATGCTCAACAGTGGAATAGACTCGCTGATGGCGATTAAACTTCTTAGAGAAGTACCCAACAGGGTGCTCTACACCGTCAGATCCCAACTGCAACAGAACTGCACCTGCGCCACTCTCACTGGCGTCAACAGCAACACTGAAGGGGCAATCAGAATTAGGAGCAGAGAGAACAGGGGCAGAAGCCAGCAGACACTTCACATTATCAAAAGCTTTTGGACACGCAACAGACCATTCATATGGAGTCTTTGGGCTTAATAAGTCTGTCAAGGGCACAACTACAGAGGCAACATTTTTACAAAAGGCTCTGTAGTACCCTGCCATACCCAGAAACTTCCGGAGATCCCGGCGGGAAATTACAAATGGCTTCAATTTTGGCCTCTACTGGTCAAACTTGCCCACCTCCTACTACCTTTCCAAGATAGGTGATGCTAGTCTGAGCAAACTCACATTTGGCCAGGTTAACCGTAAGGTTGGCTGCAGATAGTCGGGTGAAAAGTTCATTAATCTGTTTTAGATGATTAACCCAGTTATTACTATAAAGAACCAAATCATCGATGTATGCATCACAGCCACGCATCCCAGCTAAAACGCAATTAACAAGCCGTTGAAATGTGGAGGCAGCATTCATGACCCCAAAAGGCATGACCTGGTACTGCAAGAAATTGTCGGGTGTTACAAAGGCAGATAACTCTTTAGCCCTAGCCGTTAGAGGGACCTGCCAGTATCCTTTTAGAAGGTCAAATTTACTCACGTACCTAGCCGACCCAACACGATCCACACAGTCATCGCAACGTGGTAATGGATAACAATCAGGTTTCGGATTGACACGATAGGCGTGCTGCTTGATGGGCAAAGCCTCGCCAACGTCTATATCATGTTCAATCACCGATGTACGGGAAGGAACGTCAGGAAAGAGACTAGGAAAGGACTCAATCAACCCAATGATATCTGTCTTCTCTAGATCAGACAAGTGAGAGAGATGTGAAGGCAAGTCTTCCAAGAACTCAGAGTTTCGCAAGCGACCCTCCACAACCGCCTGCGATGGACCCCTCACCGCCTCATCAAACTCTTCACTGACAGGATCTAGAGACGCAACCCCATTACCAAAAGCCTCCCCTCAGGAACTGGATTCTTAACAACTGTTTCTTGTCCCTAATTATGTGACGGCGTGGGCTCGTTCACACCATCACATAATGCACTGGGAACACATGCATCCGTAACAATATGAATATTTTTATAGTGATGTAATTGTGTGGGCTTTTGTATTTTACTTTTTAAATACCTGTTAGAATTAAACATGTGATCTTTCTTGTTGAAGTCATTTCTTTAGTTTCCTCAAAACAATGAATTAATCCAGTGTTATTTATGTACAGTATGAGCTTGCTATGAATGATAAACTGTGTTAACAGAAATTGTAACCCTCTAAGGAACATAAGGCCTATCATTCATGATGATGAAATTAAATGAAATTACATCAAACTTTATTTTACTCAAACAGTACAGGCACATTGATATATTGCACAGCACAAAGAGATCATGTAAATTGTGCATTATGTAAATAACGGACATCTGTTGGCTCCTGTGGCCATGACCTAAATAAGGCAGTTTATATTATTTTTTAAATGCTACGATATTTTCTGCAGAACTGTAACCTTCCCTCGACAAAATCATCAACAATTTTCGGGAGCATGTGGGCACAGTAGAATGTGTGCAGCCGTATGATATGCCCCTGGACAAATCCTTGGTCGTAGGGTACTTCCATTTCTAGGTGCTCAGTTTTGTCAGATCACCAACTTGGAGTGCTGAAGCCCTGTGCAGTGCATCCCAATTTGTACCTGCATGTAGTAGCCTTTTGGACCATTGCAGGCAATATGGTAATCTACCCTATCTCCGTTTGCCACAGTTGTGATTTCGCAGTTCTTTGTTGCCAAAAATTCTGCAAGTGACTTGTTTCCCATCACAGGTTTGTTTATCACTCCATCGGGAGATGCTGCAAGCCACGGTTCCTTTTCGCACACCACTAAGCCACGGTTCCTTTTCGCACACCACTAAGCCACGGTTCCTTTTCGCACACCACTAAGCCACGGTTCCTTTTCGCACACCACCAAGCCACGGTTCCTTTTCGCACACCACCAAGCCTTTGGTTTCAATGCTGTTGCCCAGAGTTTCCAAATAGTCCCTTGCAAGTTCCTCCCCCTCCGTTCCTTGACGGGTTGCGGCATTGCCACGGAAGGATGGGTGTAAGTGTTCTGACAAAAACTTTCTAGCCGTGCTCGGTGTGACGCGCACTCTCCGCGCATCATGCCAGACCTGTTCTTTGCACTGTGCTTTTGTAACCTTCTCAATCTCAATCAATCAAGCTGGGCTGTGGACATGTTAATGTATTCATCATAGAAGGTTCTACATTTTACACAAGTCAGTGGTCATGGGTTAGGAGATGAGGCGTGGACATGGTGTTGGCTCGGTGATGGAGGAGGTATTAGCATTAAAGCAGAGCTGCAAGAGGCTACTCCCAGGGCAACTGAAAAGTTCTGCCATTGGTGAGGCAAGTGCGTTCTTCCTCCACTCTTCATGAGTCCTAAAGAGTGTCACCTTCTGTGCCGGTTCTGGAGTGGTAGAGGATGGCTGTGAAGTTGGTGGCGGCTGGTAGAGATCCTTCCTGTTGTGTCGTTTGAAGCGCACATACTTCATCTTCATCTTCATCTTCCTCTGACCAGCATTCCACTGGTTCTGTCCGTCTGTGCAGGCAAGCCCGGTTCCCCCGTCTCACAGATATAGTAAAAACAGTGCTGAGATATTATATATAAGCCCGGTTCCCCCGTCTCACAGATATAGTAAAAACAGTGCTGAGATATTATATATAAGCCCGGTTCCCCCGTCTCACAGATATAGTAAAAACAGTGCTGAGATATTATATATAAGCCCGGTTCCCCCGTCTCACAGATATAGTAAAAACAGTGCTGAGATATTATATATAAGCCCGGTTCCCTCGTCTCACAGATATAGTAAAAACAGTGCTGAGATATTATATATAAGCCCGGTTCCCCCGTCTCACAGATATAGTAAAAACAGTGCTGAGATATTGTAATGGGTTCACTACAAACATGTCATATGATATAATACATTGCACACATAGCCTACAATGAATATACAGAACATTGGGTTTGCAGAAATGCCCTTTATGAAGAAAATGCGTTATTATTATCATCATGGCACAAACACACTTTGCACTCTAGGCAAGTAGCCTATGATGTAGTTCGGATACCAAAAAAAAAACATGACAAGGCCTAGGCTACAATGGTCAAATAATCTAGTTACCTTCCACAGGATCGCAGCTGAGTGGGAACAAGATCTCCCTGGTCCAGCAACACACGTACATCCCGCAGTTTTGACTTCTCCAGCTTCAGTTACCAGCATCCAAGCATTAAAGCGGTAGAACCGTAGAACCGTGATCCCAAGCTAGCATGGAAACCGCTGTGTTTACACCGGCAAACCACTTCCGGCGGAAATGAAATGCATTTTTGTAGGGTTATGGCGGCACCCGGGGTTTGGCGCGTGAACATGTGTATTAACCTTGCTACACTAGCACACACAGAGACACAGACACACACACACGCACACACACACACATACAGACACACACACGTATGCAGGGCTTAAAGTATTCTGGCACCTTGCTGGATCTCCAACGTGTTGCGGCTGTGAGGAAAATTTCAGGAGAAAAAGTTGGGAAATCATATAGATGAGGGTCACCATTTTCAATGGTTGGTGGATTCCAATGACAAAAAAACTAGAGCAACTAGAGACTGTAATCCCCACGAGGACTGTGTTTAATCAGAACAGAACGTGATTATTCCTCTTACCATCAGCAGTAGGTGGCCTAGTCTAATTGATGCATATTTTAGCCCACGCCAAAGTAGCCCATTGTTTTTTGCATTCAAACAATGACATTTGATAAAAAATGTTTTCTGCATTTGTCTACCAGTGCAGGGTGCTGCATCAAGAAAAGTTTTGTAAAGAAATGGCTGAAAGCTGCTCGGGGTTGTTTTTGTCATGCAAGCAATAAGGAACCATACGTACTGTGGAAAGAGATCCCCCCCCCCCAAACAACACATCCCCAGCTGAAACATTTTCAGGCTCAGGATTTTTTATTTACATTAAGCCCTGCACGCGCACGCACACACGTACACACACACACAGTACATCAGAAATGCCATATATTCTAAGGATGGAGCCTAAGGGGAGCACATAGAGGGCAAAGAGGAAGGGCCCAAGAATGGACCCCTGGGGGACACCACAGGATAGAGGTGCTGAGGAGGAAGCAAAGTCGCCAGAGAAACTTCTATCGGAGAGGTATGATCTGAACCACTCGAAGGCAGTACCTTTAATACCAACACACTGCTCAAGGCGAGAGAGAAGGATGGCATGATGGACTGTGTCAAAGGCCGCTGTGAGCTCTAGCAGGATCAGTATAACAACATCACCAGCATCAGTAACTAATAGAATGTCATTGCAAATTCTTAGAAGTGCAGTTTCTGTGCTGTGAAGGGGTTTAAAACAGGACTGGAACACTTCAGAGATGCCTTGTATCTAAAAAAGATTTTAATCAGGGACGGTACTGTAGCATGTTTAAATATGGTAGGTACAACACCTGTCTTAAGGCTGATATTAATGCTATTTAAGATATGAGGACCAGTTTTTGCACCTTCACCATGACACTCACTCTCTTGAGCACCTCACCATGCACACAGAACTACAGGCCAGTCCCGGCCCTGTCACTGGAAGCGTCTCATGCTTGATCATCCTCAAGCTTTTTATATAGTATATTTAGTATTTAGTTTTGTTAGTTTTTCTTATCTTCTACTGTCTCTACTGTACAGTGGAGTTTTGTTATGTGTATATACTTATATTTACCCTTTCTTGTCAGGAACCTGCCTGGACTTTGGCCATCCTGGTGGTCATTCTGTGTATTACCTTGTGTTTGTGTCTTGTTTCTCTTGTGCCATGTGTTCATGTTTACCTGGTCATGTGTTCTGTTCTTGCCCCTTGTGTATTTCCTGGTTAGTCATATGATGCCTGTGCTATGTTTGTCACAGCTGGAAGGATTATTGGTGCTTCACTCCCCTCCCTGAAGGACATTTACACCTCCCACCTCACCCGCAAGGCGACCACAATTGTGAGTGATGCAAGTCACCCCGCTCACAATTTGTTTGATCTACTGCTCTCTGGGAAGAGGTACAGAAGCCTGCGCTCCCGCACCACCAGACTCACCAACAGCTTCATACACCAGGCTGTTAGGATGCTGAACTCTCTCCCCCCTCCACCCTCAGCTACATAACATCCTGGACTTTGGACCCACAATGGCTGCCTTGCACTACTCCACTTGCACTACTCCACTTGCACTACTCCACTTGTACACTTGCACACTTTGCAACTTGTTGTTGTTGTCCTGTTGTCCTGAAAACACAACACTTCTGCTGCTCTTACATAACTTGCACCACTATGCCACTTGCTTACTTAGGTCAAACAGAACTACCTCAGCCATTTATTGGCCTGACTTTTGCACTATTATATTGACTGTCTACTGTATGCACAATTGCACAATTTCAACCCAATTTTGCTGCTCTTATTTCTTCACTGTATGTGCCTTCTTATTTACTTTTTATTGTTTACTGAATGTTATGTTTGTCTGTGGACTTAATTGGTAAAATATGTCTTGTCTCCACCGTGGGATAGTGGGAAATGTAATAAAGCAGATTTGACTAAATGATGCTGATTCAGCTGGTTTTGCTTGTTGTTTGTTGCTTGTTTGCTCATGTTAGCTGGTGCTGCTGGTCTACACTGCTGGTCTACACTGCTGGTCTACACTGCTGCTTTAACTGGCTGTGCCAGCTTATGCTGGTCATTCTAGCAAACCAGCATGACCATCTTACAACAACAATGGCAAGCTTGGCAGGCTGGTCACCAGCATGACCATCTTGCATCAGCTGTATCCCACATGACAGGCTGGTCACACCAGCATGACCAGCTTCCTCAGATGGTCACGCCAGCATATCCAGCTGGTGGCCTAACCAACTACATCAGCAAAGACCAGCAAGAGCTGGGAGCTCTTGACCCCACCAGCAGGGGTCACTCTTCACTTGTGTACCTGGAGCACAACCACTAAGCAGCAATATGGAATATCACACTCACATACAGAAATAGAGATGTATAATATCACACTAATACAGAAATAGAGATGTATAATATCACACTAATACAGAAATAGAGATGTATAATATCACACGAATACAGAAATATAGATGTATAATATCACATTAATACAGAAATATAGATGTATAATATCACATTAATACAGAAATATAGATGTATAATATCACATTAATACACTACTGCAGTTCACCTACAAAGTGATATCCAACATCCAAGTCAAAGGTAGAGTGAGCAAAGGTAGAGTGAGCAAAGGTAGAGTGAGCAGTGTGTGGAATAGAGTGTGTGGAATAGAGTGTGTGGAATAGAGTGTGTGGAGAATAGTGTGTGGAATAGAGTGTGTGGAGAATAGTGTGTGGAATAGAGTGTGTGGAATAGAGTGTGTGGAATAGAGTGTGTGGAATAGAGTGGAGAATAGTGTGTGGAATAGAGTGTGTGGAGAATAGTGTGTGGAATAGAGTGTGGAGAATAGTGTGTGGAATAGAGTGTGTGGAATAGAGTGTGTGGAGAATAGTGTGTGGAATAGAGTGTGTGGAATAGAGTGTGTGGAATAGAGTGTGTGGAATAGAGTGTGGAGAATAGTGTGTGGAATAGAGTGTGTGGAATAGAGTGTGGAGAATAGTGTGTGGAATAGAGTGGAGAATAGTGTGTGGAATAGAGTGTGTGGAGAATAGTGTGTGGAATAGAGTGTGTGGAAAAGAGTGTGTGTCTTCCTGTTAGTACCCAGGGATCTATAGCATTGGCAAAAGGGCCAACAGCAGATGAGGAAACAGCCTGAGGCCCGAAATGACAGGAACATGTGACGTGACATGACAGGAACATGTGACATGACAGGAACATGTGACGTGACATCACAGGAACATGTGACGTGACATCACAGGAACATGTGACATGACAGGAACATGTGACGTGACATGACAGGAACATGTGACATGTGGGTGTGGAGAGGGGTGGGTCTCTGGGACTAACCAGAGAGGGAGAGAGGGAGTGTGTTTGTTTGGCTTTTGAATTCCACAAAAACTTCCACAAGAAATTCTGACACTGCCTTTAACCTAGTGGGCCCGCCTGCCTTTAACTTTAGTTCACTGTACCAGCCACCTGAGCAACTAGTGAGCCCTTTCCAACAGGCTCCTACCAGCTTCCTACCAGCTTCCTACCAGTTCCCTACCAGTTATCTACTAGTTTCCTTCCAGCTTCCTACCAGCTTCCTACCAGTTCCCTACCAGTTATCTACTAGTTTCCTACCAGTTTCTTACTAGTTTCCTACCAGTTCCCTACCAGTTATCTACTAGTTTCCTACCAGTTTCTTACTAGTTTCCTACCAGTTCCCTACCAGTTATCTACTAGTTTCCTACCAGTTTCTTACTAGTTTCCTACTAGTTTCCTTCCAGTTTCCTTCCAGTTTCCTACCAGTTTCCCACCAGTTTTCTACCAGCTTCCTTCCAGTTTCCTACCAGCTTCTACTGCTCGGCCTAATATACAAAGCCCTGTGGTTCCAGCAGCAGATAGTTCTTCAGGGTCTTTGGAATGGGGAGCTGAGGGAAGATCCTGTGGCAGCGCCCCTCACAATGCCTCCGCAGCACCGCGCGGCAGTAGTGCTGGAGGCTCCGCGCCGTGTTCTCCAGAGCGAACAGGGACCCGTAAAAGCTCGGGTGCATCTGTGGGGATCACATGACATCACAGCTCACACGTCAAAACATCACATGACATCACAGCTCACACGTCAAAACATCACATGACATCACAGCTCACACGTCAAAACATCACATGACATCACAGCTCACACGTCAAAACATCACATGACATCACATGACATCACAGCTCACATGTCAAAACATCACATGACATCACAGCTCACACGTCAAAACATCACATGACATCACAGCTCACACGTCAAAACATCACATGACATCACATGACATCACAGCTCACACGTCAAAACATCACATGACATCACAGCTCACAAGTCAAAACATCACATGACATCACAGCCCACACGTCAAAACATCACATGACATCACATGACATCACAGCTCACATGTCAAAACATCACATGACATCACAGCCCACACGTCAAAACATCACATGACATCACATAACATCACAGCTCACACGTCAAAACATCACATGACATCACAGCTCACACGTCAAAACATCACATGACATCACAGCTCACATGTCAAAACATCACATGACATCACATGACATCACAGCTCACACGTCAAAACATCACATGACATCACAGCTCACATGTCAAAACATCACATGACATCACAGCTCACACGTCAAAACATCACATGACATCACAGCTCACATGTCAAAACATCACATGACATCACATGACATCACATGTCAAAACATCACATGACATCACATGACATCACAGCTCACACGTCAAAACATCACATGACATCACAGCTCACAGGTCAAAACATCACATGACATCACAGCTCACGTGTCAAAACATCACATGACATCACAGCTCACAGGTCAAAACATCACATGACATCACAGCTCACAGGTCAAAACATCACATGACATCACAGCTCATGTCAAAACATCACTGTGTTTAACGATACCAGTCTCACAACAAAGCAATTGGCCTGATTCATAGCCTCCGTAAGCTACATGAACTACTTGCATAGCAAAATGTGTTATAACGCGAGCCAAGTGCAAGTGCCATGTTGTGTGTTTTGGATGGGGCGCATCATCAGCACAGCACAGCACAACACCGCACAGCACAGCACAACACAGCAAGGCACGGCACAGCACAGCACAGCACAGCATGCTTAGCATGGGTTAGGGTTAGGGTGTGACTGATCACTCTGTGGTTATATTGGGTTAGGGTGTGACTGATCACTCTGTGGTTATATTGGGTTAGGGTTAGGGTGTGACTGATCACTCTGTGGTTATATTGAGTTAGGGGGAGGGTGTGACTCACTATGGTTATATTGGGTTAGGGGGAGGGTGTGACTCTCACTCTGTGGTTATATGTGTTCTGTTAACCTCTAGCTCTGAGTACAGACAGCAGAGGCCATAAACAGAATGGAAAATCACTGACAGGATGGACAATTACTGACTGACCTGATGTGCCTCCTCTGGGATGGCCGCAAGCCATTTGTATGTAACGGGCATCATATCGTAGGAGTTGAACACAATCTCCACCGTTTTAGGGGCTAATGCACAACACCCTAGCACCTGTGGCAGACAGCTCATCTCATTACAGGTTCATAATAACCATTGTGGATATTCTGTAGCCTTTTCATTTAGACTGGACACTGGATCCGTGGTTGTGTGAGTGTGTGTGCGTGTGTGTGTGTGAGTGTGTGTGCGTGTGTGTGTGTGAGTGAGTGAGTGTGTGTGTGTGTGTGTGTACCTTGAGCAGAGCCCCAGGCCACACGTTGATGGATCCGTGGTTGAGGAGCATCTGGACGACGGTGTGCGGCCGGCACCGCTGCCTGACCTCGGCGTTCTGCAGCGCGTTGCTCAGCGGAGAGCAGCCGTTGTAGTCCAGCGCGTTGACCTGTGCGCCTCGCTCCAGGAGCAGCTCCACCAGCCGGTGCTGTGCGTTGCGAGCGGCCTTGTGCAGCGGGCCGCGCCGATCCTTGTCCACCTGGTTAACGTCGCTGCCGTAGTCCAGCAGGAGGCTGCACACCTGCACGTACCTGTCCTCCTCCTCGTCCCCGCTGTGGAAGCGCTCGGCGCCGCAGGCCGCCCCGAGGGCCGTCTCCCCGCGGGCGCTCCGCTGGCGCACCTGGCCGCCGTAGCGCAGGTACAGCTGGACGTGCTGGGGCAGGCCGCGTCGGGCCGCCACGTGCATCGGAGTCTCCTCGTCCTCGTCCTCGCTCAGAGCGTTGACCTTGGCGCCGTGGCGCACCAGCAGCTTAGCACAGCTACAGCCCAGAGCAAAACTAGCGTTAGCAAGACCTTCATCATCACACACACGACCTTCATCATCACACACACGACCTTCATCATCACACACACAACCTTCATCATCAGTTTGTTTTGGCCGATGCCGATAACCGATATTTATGGGTTTGTTTTGGCCAATGCGGATAACGATAACTGATATTTAACCGATAATATTAACGATAACGATAAAAATGTGTGAAAAGTGAAGGGGACAGCATTTAATAAGCATACCACCAATGACAGACAGAATTCATAATAAGCCTCAATGGTACAGCAGCAAAACTAGTAATCAAAATAGCAGTATGTGTGGTGAACATGACATCATCAGTCAGTGAGTTTTTGCAGCCAACAAGATAGTGAGCGGAGATAAGCGGCTAGAAGCTGGAAAAAAGCTGGCGACCAAATCAGAGTTTGTGATATGGGAAACTTATGCATAGTTCCAACAACTGATCATTGAATAAAGTTGTGTCTACCGAGGCAACCCTTCAAGGGGTTTGTTTATTTTTTTCCCAATTAGTGCGGTAACACGCAGAAACACCAGCAATTTGTTCTAGGTAGGCTGGGCTCCATAAGCTCAAGGGAGGAGCATTTACGAGATGATTTTGGGCTACAAAGGACGCAGATCTAGCCTGACGAGCCAGACCCACATTAAAATGTAGGGTCTGGGCACTCACCGTTCGCAGTGCTCAGTCCGAGGGGCGGGATAATCAGTTGTCTTTCAAATTCCCTCTGCACGCAATTGGACAGCGCTATGAGTCCCATGCATTTCCCATCAGCGGAGCTAGTTGGCTAGTTCAAACTTTTGCCAACTTAATAAAAGCTTAACTCGTGTCACACTATTCGCCAACAGCAACATCCATCTTATTTGTTTTCAAGTAGCAGGGAATTCAAGCCAAACCGTTGCAACTCTGCCATCAATCATTATGATAAGCCCGCCTAACGACTCTATACATCAGGGGTATTCAATTAATCTTCAGCGAGGTCCAGTTACGGAAAATTTCCTCAAGCAAAGGTCCGGAGCATCATAATGTTTAACATGCGTGTTTAGGCTATGTGTATGTATGTATAATATTAGGATGGATGGATGGAGCCTAGTTGTAGATAGGCTAGATAGATAGATAGATAGATAGATACTTTATTGATCCCCAAGGGGAAATTCAAGAAATAGAAGATTGTAGGCCTAGTCCTAATGTTTAATGTGAAATAAAATAAGTAGCCTAAAAGGCAACATTTGAAATGAGGAGAAATAAGGCAAGATAAGAGTAGCCTAATTGGGGAGAAAAACTGAGTTGCTTGGCTATTTTTAAGATCTTAACGTGAACTTAAAATAAAATTTGAGCTGAGACAAGGATGGATATTCCACAGCTGGTTCCTTGAACCCTTTAATCAGCCAGTTTAATTTAATTTTTTTAGTTTTTTTTATGTTGACCCGAAATCCTGGAAACCCAGGAATATCACGTTGTTGGGCAGTGAATGCATGTAGGCTTAATTGTGGTGGATCAATCATATTGCCTTCTTAAATCGAAAATATTCTGTGGTCTCAGTTCACTGTTGAATGGGCCTAGCCTACGCTATGCTTGCTCAAAATATATGCTTTGTCTAGTAGAGGTGCTTCAAATTGGGGCTTAAAATCGCCTGTCTCAGAATATATAGAAGAGGTCCAGGGCAATTCCGCGCAAAACTGTCACATCCATATTTAGTTGGCATTACGGACGTGACAGTTTTGTGTGGTATTGCCCCCGTATCGTTATATAAAGCTCTGTTCTCGCTGTCTAGCTTTCTCCTATTTGAGCAATCGATGATTTGAAAATAACTTACTTATCGTTAACTTAGATATCCATCTGATTGTTTCTCGTCCCGTCTCCTCTCCTCGCTCGTTTCAGGCTATCAGTCTCTTCTCCATAGTATATGGAGGGGGATAGCTGTCAAAATATTCGTGTCCATAGATTTGATACACGTGCGTATTTGTCTGTAGTTGTGCATAAAATAAATATTTGTGAATTCTCGAATGAGTCCAGTCGTGCATAAAATATATTGTGTGTATTTTATCCATCAGAATACGGATGGAAAAAAAATATGAATTCAAAAATTACAAGTACGAAATCAAACTTTACAGTTGGCTTTCTTTGGTATGAGTACGACTTCGCACAAGTGACTCAACTGTCAAAATACGTCATCACCGCATTCACAGGCATTACTTGTTGAGAAAAGAAACATAGATCGAGATCAAGACTGCGCATGCGCTGAGACGAATCCGGCGGGGACAGTGCCAGAGAATGTCTAATAAGGGCCATTACTGCGGGTTAGGCACGTCGGCGCTAACGTTTGTGATAGCTGATAGCTACCTGTGGAGTTGAACAAATCGTCTTTTCCCCCCTTTGTTTATTGTCTTACGATGTCGGGAAGAACCTGTTGTGTGTTCGGCTGTTACAACAGCAGTGGGAAAATACAGATATGGAACAAAAATATATAAGTTCCCCCGCCGATATTACACAGCCTGCCCCTGTGTAACACCATACATAAGCACTACACAGATTCCCAGGGCGAGCCGAAGACCAAGCTGTTCGTTAAGCAATACATGTACCAAAGAAAGCCTAACTGTAGTTTGATTTCGTACTTGTAATTTTTGAATTCATATTTTTTTTCCATCCGTATTCTGATGGATAAAATACACACAATATATTTTATGCACGACTGGACTCCAGTGGCGGCTGGTGGTATTTTTTTCTAGTGAAGCAGTTATGAAATTATGACCCCCCCCCCACACACACACACACACACACACACACCACGGAAACGAACATTGTGCCTAACACACCTGCCAAAGTTGGTGAGGTTGATGTATGAGACACACGATGACATTGAACTGTCTGCAATGGCATAAACAAAAGCTATGTTGTTTGATCAGTCAGAGAACTCAGAGTAATTTGTTGAGAAATCAAGACCTGTTTACCACCATCTCAAAGTACAGGCCACAAATGGGGTGTAGTAGGCCTAAGACTGGACAAGACAGTAAACAAGGTTTATGTATTATTATTATAATTATTATTATTATAAGTTTGCATATTTTTGTTAGACATATTGCTTGCAAAGACTAGGCTATCTATGGCCATGCCCCCAAAAAAGAGCATCTCCACTTTAGCACTAATTAGTCACTAGGTAAGTCTCTATACTGAAAACAATACCAACTATATTTTCTGATCTTGATATAAGATGAATAACACTTGGTTAGACTGTATTAGATAAGCAGTTTTTGCAGTGTAGCCTATTAATGCCAAGTTGTTGATATCCACATCTTGAAACAACAACCTTCCAATAGGCCCTATTCTAAGCTACTAATTATGCCCCATAAGCAATGTCAAATTCAGTAGCCTATTGAGACACATTCTTGCCTCTGGGATACATTATACCATGACTGCTGCTCTGGCATATGTTTGACCAACCGGTTTGTTTCTGTCACAGCCTTCCTTCTATTGACCTCTCCAGAATAAGTCCCGCCTCCGTAACTTCCGTATCCATCCAACTTCCGGGCGTGGATTGTCTATGAGAAATAACATGGCGTTTCGAAATATCATACCGGTAAAACATCTGTAGGTAGCGAAGTTGAAAAAGCTGGTGGGCAGATTAGCCTACACACTTCTGCCATATAGTTTCCACTGGATTTTTTGATTGTCGGTGCCGTTTAAGTAGTATACTATAGACTATACTACTTAAACGGCACCGAAAATCAAAAAATCCAGTGGAAACTAGATGGCAGAAGTGTGTAGGTCAATCTGCCCAGCAGCTTTTTCTACTTTGTCACCTACAGAGTTTGACAGGTACGATCTTTCAAAACGCCATGTTATTTCCCATAGACAATTCATGCCCGGAAGTTGGATGGATACGGAAGTTAGGAGGCGGGATATATTCTGGAGAGGTCTATACAGAAGTAAAAATCCACTTGACATTTGCCTCCTGATACACTGAAGAATCCTAGAATTTTTTTCTGAATCAATCAGTGTCTGTTTCGTTTTTAAATGGTAGTTGAAATTTAGCTTCAAGTAGATTGTTCTGAATTGCCTTTGACAAAAATAGGATTTAACCATTTTAAAGCCAAGACGTTATAACACATCCATAACATAGGCTAATGTTATCATAACACATCAGTGAACTTACAGGATGGCTACGTTGAGAAGCTGCACTTTCTAATCAATGCATAGCCTACTTGGAACAAGTTTATCCTTACCGTAGCACCCACGAACTGTGTTAATTTCACAGGAAGTCTCTTGGTCTCCCCTCTGCATTCACTCATAGGTCCTCATTTCAAAAAACTGTAAAGAATCCTGTAAATTGCGGTCAACGATGTTCATCGCCTGAAACTTCCGTCGAATCCATCTTGCTAGGACTTAGCGAGTCACTAACGTTAGCTGTGGGGAGACCGCTAGCAAGCTTTCCACCTAGCTTATGTTAGAAAACACAGAGCTACACACAATACTTCTAAATAAAACGTTCTCCCCTACACAGAAAAAAATCCAATGTACCTTATAAAATGAATGTAAAACAAACTATGTGAATGAGTTACACAATTTATAATGAAACTCTAGTGAGGTCACTGAAGGCAACTGAAAAGTGATGGCAAGCTAATGGAGACAGTGATTAGCCAGAGTGTTGCGTCAATCATATTCAACGGCAGGAAGTGTGAAATTCTGCCCAATCGGTCACTGCTTCACGGGTGGGACTTATCTGCCATAAGGATCAATTGAAACGGAAAAAATCCACGAGCCGCCTGGGGTTTCACTCGATTTATTTTACATTGAAGTCAATGGGGAAAGATATCTATGGTAGTAGTGAAGCAAAACGAAAAGTTGGTGAAGCAGTCTGATTCACTGTAATTCTCTGTTCCACCGCGGGTGACTGATGGCGCTGTTGTCACTCACAGAATTGATTTCAGGAAAACAGTTCGTGTTAGTGACTGTATTTCTGTTTCAAAGGAGTGAAATTGGGATTATTATAAGATTTTTTTTGTGTTTTGTTTTTTACTTTTTTTTGGTGAAGCACTGCTTCACCTGTAGTCTTATAGAAGCCTCCTCTGCTGGACTCATTCGAGAATTCACAAATAATTATTTTATGCACAACTACAGACAAATACGCACGTGTATCAAATCTATGGACACGAATATTTTGACAGCTATCCCACTCCATAATAGTAGGCTACTTTACTCACTGACTCGACTTTATCAGAATTCACAGATTTCACTGGCTGAGTAGCAGCAAGCGAAATGATGGTTCCTGAAGCTCCTGAAGTAAATGCTGTTATCCTAACCAACTAAACATTCTAGCGCAGCTTTGAAATCTTACGTGAAAATCTAAATTAGGCTATTATGGTCTGGGTCCGGATAGGATCACGTCACGGTCCGGACTCGGACCGCGGTCCGCCATTTAGTGATGGCTGCTATACATGATTTGATTGGCCTTGTTAGAATGGTCAAATACATCCACACTGCCACATTAGTTTGAGGAAGCAGCCAAGTGAGCTAACCAAGCCCAAGAAGCTCAGTGTAGCCAGGCAGTCCTTACATAGTTGGGGAAATTAGGGCTTAAAAATATCGCCGCATTGGAACGATATTAATAACATAATAATAATATGTAATTTTTTTTTACTTATGGGGGCAATAATATACCGGCCGCCGATATATCGTGTTCATTCAGAACCCATGTTCCCCACACTCATTAGGCTGTTACCGGGTGACTCTGCGTTTTTGCACAGGTGTTTACCGGGGTCATGGACGGATTATGAACTTTTGGGCCCCTGGGCCCAGATGTATTAAAGGCCCCCCACTTATTGTCGTATATGTGGGAGGGGGGGTTTGGGGGTCCTCCCCCAGAAGATTTTTTATTTGTTTTATGTGATTTGTGATCCTGTATTCTGGTGCATTTTGGGGATGGCCAATACTAAATTCAATCAGGTTCATAGCCTACACTACATCCTGATTTGTTGATATTGAGGCAATGATTCCATGCAAAGGCTTGGGCTTCAGGGCCCCCTGACCCCTTGGGCCCCTGGGCCTGGTAGGCCCGTGCAGTAATCCATCCCTGACCGGGGTGACTCGGCATGTTTGCACAGGTGAGCTGTTACCAGGGTGACTCGGCGTGTTTGCACAGGTGTAGTGGTTACCGTAGTGACTCGGCGTGTTTGCACTGTTACCGTAGTGACTCGGCGTGTGTGCACAGGTGTAGTGGTTACCGTAGTGACTCGGCGTGTGTGCACAGGTGTAGTGGTTACCGTAGTGACTTGGCGTGTTTGCACTGTTACCGTAGTGACTCGGCGTGTGTGCACAGGTGTAGTGGTTACCGTAGTGACTCGGCGTGTTTGCACAGGTGCAGTGGTTACCGTAGTGACTCGGCATGTGTGCACAGGTGCAGTGGGGCCAGGCCCTCCTCGGTGAGCTGGTTGGGGTCAGCTGCGTGCTCCAGCAGCAGCGCGGCACATTCGGTGGCGTTGTTCACACACGCCTCGTGCAGCGCCGAGCGACCGCCGGTCAGCAGGTTCGGCCGAGCGCCGTGCTCCAGCAGGAACCGCAGACAGTCACTGTAGCCCGTTGCCGCGGTGACACATAGAGGACTGGTCAGCTCCCGTCTGTACTCAAGAGACCACAGGCCTGCAGGAGACAACAGAGGACTGGTCAGGAGACAACAGAGGACTGGTCAGGAGACAACAGAGGACTGGTCAACAGAGGACTGGTCAACAGAGGACTGGTCAGCAGAGGACTGGTCAACAGAGGACTGGTCAGGAGACAACAGAGGACTGGTCAGCTCCCGTCTGTACTCAAGAGACCACAGGCCTGCAGGAGACAACAGAGGACTGGTCAGGAGACAACAGAGGACTGGTCAACAGAGGACTGGTCAACAGAGGACTGGTCAGGAGACAACAGAGGACTGGTCAGGAGAGGACTGGTCAACAGAGGACTGGTCAGGAGACAACAGAGGACTGGTCAGGAGACAACAGAGGACTGGTCAACAGAGGACTGGTCAACAGAGGACTGGTCAGGAGACAACAGAGGACTGGTCAGGAGAGGACTGGTCAACAGAGGACTGGTCAGGAGACAACAGAGGACTGGTCAGGAGACAACAGAGGACTGGTCAACAGAGGACTGGTCAACAGCTGGGAAGGAATATGTGAAATATGTGAAAAATCATGAGTTGGGTGGCCCCCCTAGTGGCAGTTATCCATAAAATCCAAAATGGCCCCCGCCGAAAAGAAAAAAGGTTATATCTCAGCTTCCTTTAGTCTTAAATTGTTGTATAATGTATTTTCTCTACTTTGTTTGATACAAGGAATCCAATTTTGTTCTTCTTATTTTAAGTCTAGTATCATAGTCATATTTAGCTCATAAACTGTCAATATCTCTGAAAAAGTCACATTGAAATATTACTCAGGTCCCTAGACCCATATTTTACCTCCAAGGTATGCTTTTCTTTGTCAATCATGTGTTGTGATCTCACCGCTGGAGCAAGATTGGTGTTGTGAAGCCTTGTGCACGCGCAGTTCTGCCAAAGTGCCCAAAAAGCGTTGCAATATGGCCGCCGAGTGGAGGGACTTGCCTAAAAGGACTTCGTTTAAACATCATGTATTTATTCAAAGATATTTGGTTTTACTCTTTATCATTATTAGTGCAGCCTCCCTCACACCTGCACAATGTGGTACAGCAAAGTCCAGCTCAGTGGCACTTACAGTTGCCCATACAGGCAACCACACAGCCACAGTTGAGGAGGAGTGAGCCTCCCTCACACCTGCACAATGTGGTGCAGCAAAGTCCAGCTCGGTGGCACTTACAGTTGCCCATACAGGCAACCACACAGCTACAGTTGAGGAGGAGTGAGCATCCCTTGCTGGCATCTTCCAGATCTGTCCAATATGGCACCCAGACTTTGGTTCTGTCATTCCATTCCCAACCCCACTCACTGGGGTCTGGAATCTGGAGTTTTGGTTAGTTCCTCTCCTTGTTCAAACAAAGTAGAGAAAATGCATTATACAACAATTTAAGACTAAAGGAAGCTGAGATATAACCTTTTTTCTTTTCGGCGGGGGCCATTTTGGATTTTATGGATAACTGCCACTAGGGGGGCCACCCAACTTGTATCCATGGATTTTTGAAAACCTTAGGCCTATACCTAACACCCTGCCAAAAATCAAAAACTTATCCAGAAGTGCCCAATTTTCATGAATTGCATTCTAGCTATTCAGGAAAAGCGATATAGGCTATGGGAAATATTGGGAAAAGTTCTTAAAGAAGATGACAGTAGTACAAGTTATGGTCTATGTAGGCCTACTTCTTGCGAAGCCATTTAAAAGTATTGTAACAATCTTGCAAAGTTGTCTCAAAATGGTCTTTATTGGTTACGCACCAAAAACACACGAACGTCATTAAACAGGCAACACAAGGGAGGTCATTTAAACAAGCACGATACACAAACAGGGTAGTCACATACAATACACGGGGTAAACACATGAGGTACAACATAAAGAAAGACTAAACCAGCTAACACATACATGACAAGGTAAACGCCATTACTCATACTAAAACCAACATCAACATTACACACACACACACACACGCACAGCATTATGGGAGTACAGTCATAACAGCTAGGCTCAGATCATTACAGTATGACAGCCAAAACGGGCAGCCTGCAGGAATAAATGTTATGGCACAGACTACACAGCCATATCTACCGGTATGTATAGGTTCGCGCATGCATAAAAGTTAACTTAGTTCGTTGTGTTTGTGACTTTAAACAGTGGATGTGCTTTAGTAAAGCTTTGTGCTTCATTCAGCATTATAAACCAGTTTTGACCAGCAATGTATCTCTCTTGCCTACCTTGCCTCACCATTTCTGTTTTCGAAAGAAAGATGTATGTCCATGGCCTTCAAATCTTATCCTAGTGTTCTAATCCTTGGTGGTTGCGTGCGTGCTTGCGCTCTTGTTCTCATTCTCTCTCCTGCGCAAACATTATGTCCTGCATGCCTACTCCGTGTAGTTCTACTGCATAAAGTTTCGCAAATAAATTAGTTTGTTTTACAGAAATGGCCTACTGTCACACTGCATGCAGGCTATAAGCAAAAGCACACATTTTGTAAATAAGCGGGTCAGATCGCGGGTCGGGTATAATTTTGTCCTAATTAATATTCGCGGTCCAAGTTGCGGTCGGGTTGATTAAAATATCGGGCGACTGCAGGCCGCTTGTGACCAAACCCGCCCAACACTGATACACACACACATACACACGCACGCACACACACACAAACACACATATACACACGCACACACACACACACACATAGCTAAAACTTAGTCATAGCAACGCACCCCTTTTCTGCTCCAAGAAAACGTGTGACTGTAGTCATAGCAACGCACCCCTTTTCTGCTCCAAGACGACGTGTGACTGTAGTCATAGCAACGTACCCCTTTTCTGCTCCAAGACAACATGTGACTGTAGTCATAGCAACACACCCCTTTTCTGCTCCAAGACAACGTGTGACTGTAGTCATAGCAACGCACCCCTTTTCTGCGCGGTCCAGCGGAGTTCGTCGCTCTGGAACTCGAGCGTCTGGTTGAGCTCCTCTCTGGCAGGAAGTCCATCTTGCAGCCCTGTCCAGAAACGCTGCAGCAGCCCCTCCAGCACTGGGGGGCACAGGAAGTCCCGCCCTGGAACTTTACCTCTGCACGCCTCTCTGGTGGCGATGCGGTGGCCGTTACTGACCTCTCTGGTGGCCACGCGGTGACCGTTAGTGACCCTGTGACCCGGTCCGGCTCCATCCGCTCCCTGGTGATACGAGGTCGACTGGCTTAACATACACGAGCCTCTGCTAACTGAAAACATGCCTTGGAACGGCGATAAGTGACCAGAAATGATTCCTCTTTTGGGTAGCCTACTGCAGGACCTTTCGTCCCAAGTCACTGGTCTATTCAAGCCCTGTGTTTATGATGTTGGTCTGGTCTGTGTTTGTGATTTGTGACTGGTCTATTCAAGCCCTCTGTTTGTAATGTTGTATTTATAGACATGAGGGCATATGATCTGTGGAGAAGCACAGACAAGACAGGCTCACCTCATGATCACCTCAGTTACTAACCAGTTTACTGACCAATTACTAACCGGCAGGTCAGGTCAGGTCATGTTATGACAAGGTCAAACACGTTACCAGTGCTCCGCAGTGATCCGAAGACTGACGCAGGAATAGCACACAATGCTAAATCACACATGGCACAGCTTAGCAAGCCAGCTGCCCTGGATTCTGTGACTGTCAGGCTGACCTGTTATATTCCCCCCAGTAGACTGTTGACAGTTATTGTTTACCAACAGACTGTTGACATGTTATCGTTTATGGCTCTCTGTACCTGGGGCTGTTTGTGGAATATTGTTGAAAACCAGAGTGTAGATATAGATATTATAGCTTATAGTGTAGATATTATAGATATTATAGCCCATAGTGTAGATATTATAGCCCATAGTGTAGATATTATAGATATTATAGCCTATTAGCCCATAGTGTAGATATTATAGCCCATAGTGTAGATATTATAGCCCATAGTGTAGATATTATAGCTTATAGTGTAGATATTTTAGATATTATAGCCCATAGTGTAGATATTATAGCCCATAGTGTAGATATTATAGCTTATAGTGTAGATATTATAGATATTATAGCCCATAGTGTAGATATTATAGCCCATAGTGTAGATATTATAGATATTATAGCCCATAGTGTAGATATTATAGATATTGTATTCATCACTGTCATCACCTCACATACATACAGCACACTGCTTGCTACAGTAAGCCTCCTCTACATACTTGCTGCACACTGCCCCCCCCCCCCCCCTCCATACACAGCACATTGTCTTCAGGATCTTCTCCAACACAAATCCTCTACATACTTACAGCACACTGCCCCCACCTACCCACACACACACTACACACACACACACATACACACAGTCACTGCTCCACTCCCCTCCCGCCCACACACACATCTTCACTGTCATCACTCACATACATCATACATACAGTACTCTGCTGCTAGTAAGTCCCTTCACCATACTTGCAGCACACTGCCCCCCCCTCTCCCCTACATACACAGCACATTATTTCATCAGGAAGCTTCTCCAACACACATCCCCAACATACTTACAGCACACTGCCCCCCCCCCCCCCCCAATATACAGCACATTGTCTCATGAGGAAGCTTCTCCAACACACATATTGCACACTGCCCTCTCCCCACATACACAGCACACTATCCCATCTCCCCTGTCATCCCCCCAACACACACACCAAGACCCCTGGCAGTTGGGTTAGCCCCTTGAGCCGTGGATCTGCCCAAGGTTTCTTCCTTGGTAAGGGAGTTTTTCCTTGTCCCTGTTGCTCTTGGGTGCTCGTTGTTATTTGTTGTGTGCCCCCCCCCCCCCGATCCCAATCCTCCCCCACCTTTCTTATGCAGCCCTTGCCACTTAATCTACTAAACCCCTCTTCTACAGTACTGCACTTTTTACCCCCCCCATAAATGCACAAATAGGCTGACACCAGACATAATTTCACTGCATTTCTTACATCCAGTAACTATATGCATGTGACAATAAACTTCCTTGTATCCTTGTAGCCCATAGTGTAGATATTATAGCCCATAGTGTAGATATTATAGATATTGTAGTCCATAGTGTAGATATTATAGCCCATAGTGTAGATATTATACATATTGTAGCCCATAGTGTAGATATTATAGCCCATAGTGTAGATATTGTAGCCCATAGTGTAGATATTAGATATTCCTGTAGCCCATAGTGTAGATATTATAGCCCATAGTGTAGATATTATAGCCCATAGTGTAGATATTATAGATATTGTAGCCCACAGTGTAGATATTATAGCCCATAGTGTAGATATTGTAGCCCATAGTGTAGATATTATAGACATTCATGTAGCTCAGTGTAGATATTATAGATATTACTGTAGCCCATAGTGTAGATATTATAGATATTGTAGCCCATAGTGTAGATATTGTAGCCCAGTGTAGATATTTTAGATATTCCTGTAGCCCATAGTGTAGATATTATAGATAATCCTGTAGCCCATAGTGTAGATATTGTAGATATTATAGCCCATAGTGTAGATATTATAGATAATCCTGTAGCCCATAGTGTAGATATTGTAGATATTATAGCCCATAGTGTAGATATTAAAGATAATCCTGTAGCCCATAGTGTAGATATTATAGATAATCCTGTAGCCCATAGTGTAGATATTGTAGATATTATAGCCCATAGTGTAGATATTATAGATAATCCTGTAGCCCATAGTGTAGATATTGTAGCCCATAGTGTAGATATTATAGATAATCCTGTAGCCCATAGTGTAGATATTATAGCCCATAGTGTAGATATTATAGATAATCCTGTAGCCCATAGTGTAGATATTATAGATAATCCTGTAGCCCATAGTGTAGATATTATAGATATTGTAGCCCATAGTGTAGATATTGTAGCCCATAGTGTAGATATTAAAGATAATCCTGTAGCCCATAGTGTAGATATTATAGCCCATAGTGTAGATATTATAGATAATCCTGTAGCCCATAGTGTAGATATTATAGCCCATAGTGTAGATATTATAGATAATCCTGTAGCCCATAGTGTAGATATTAAAGATAATCCTGTAGCCCATAGTGTAGATATTAAAGATAATCCTGTAGCCCATAGTGTAGATATTATAGCCCATAGTGTAGATATTAAAAATAATCCTGTAGCCCATAGTGTAGATATTATAGCCCATAGTGTAGATATTAAAGATAATCCTGTAGCCCATAGTGTAGATATTATAGCCCATAGTGTAGATATTAAAGATAATCCTGTAGCCCATAGTGTAGATATTAAAGATAATCCTGTAGCCCATAGTGTAGATATTATAGCCCATAGTGTAGATATTAAAGATAATCCTGTAGCCCAGTGTATATTTTCAATATCAGATTTGCAGTGTTCTGTTACCTGTGGGTGTGTGGAGTCTATGCGCTGCATAGGGAAATACACACACACTAACGCTTTACTGTTTATTCGTCTGAGAATGTACACACACACACACACTTACTCTCACACACACACTCACAAAAACTAAGGGTTTACTATTTATATGTCTGAGGATGTACACACACACACTCACTCACACTAAGGCTTTATTAGTATGAGAATGTACACATAATTGAATATGATTCCAATAGTTATACACTACCTGCCACCTGGTTACTGTATATGGATAACACTCACAGAGCATAACTTAATGGTGAAACATTAAATGCCCCAGTGAACATTAAATGCCCCAATGACTTTTGAACTATTTGCCCCACTCCAGGGGTAGGTGGCAGCTCTGCCAAACCCACATTCAAAAAGAGCCCGGACACACACACGCACATACTCAATCACAAGGCCAGAGCCTGGTATAATCTCCTCTGCCAAACCCACATTCAAAAAGAGCCCGGACACACACACACACACACACTTGGATGTCCTTGACCCGTACCCCTCTGTCAGATGGTGTCACATGCCCCCGAGTCAAACTGTGTCCAGCATTTAAAATGTCACATTCCTGCACATGGGGGGGGGGGGGGGGGGGGCTCAGGGGGGAAGGGCTGACACAGAGTAGCATAGCTGTCTGGCTACATTAGCTGTCTGGCTAGCAACTCCAGCTATGTAAAACCATAGATCCTTGACTACTAACAAGATAGAGCATGCAATTGGTTACTATGGGAGCAAAACTGGACAGTTCCGATCTGCATATTTG